>NC_041402.2:70379562-70582062 GCF_900747795.2 Erpetoichthys calabaricus
TATAACTAGATGGGTGATTTATTATTTTCTTCTTATTATTTATTTTATATTAGGAAAATAAACTGTGCAGAAGAGATAGTGTAGTGTCTTTTCTGATAATCTGACATAATCTGTGTCATGAATTGGGAACAAGCTTTAATTTGTTTTGGAAAGGAATACATTTTTCTTGCTTTAGAAAAAAGCCTTTTCAGTATGTTTTTTAAATCACAAATCATCCTCTTGGGAAGCCTTCATTTTAACCTCAAATTATTAGTGTATTTATTTGTAATTTATCACAACATAATTTTTGCTTTTCATTAGATGCCATGGCAGCACGGTGGCACAGTGGTAGCGCTGCTGCCTCGCAGTTGGGAGATCTGGGGACCTGGGTTCGCTTCCCGGGTCCTCCCTGCGTGGAATTTGCATGTTCTCCCCGTGTCTGCATGGGTTTCCTCCGGGCGCTCCGGTTTCCTCCCACAGTCCAAAGACATGCAGGTTAGGTGGATTGGCAATTCTAAATTGGCCCTAGTGTGTGCTTGGTGTGTGGGTGTGTTTGTGTGTGTCCTGCGGTGGGTTGGCACCCTGCCAAGGATTGGTTCCTGCCCTGTGTTGGCTGGGATTGGCTCCAGTAGACCCCCGTGACCCTGTGTTCGGATTCAGCGGGTTGGAAAATGGATGGATGGATGGATGGATTAGATGCCATTGTTATGTGTAACCTGTAGTTGCATGGGGGCAAATCCATCATATTCATGATGCTATAAACGGACACCATTGTGCTAATCTCACTGTCAAACTTGGTGGATTCCTAAAAAGACCTTTTGTGTGTTTTTTTGATTTGTCTTGTTTCTGACCTTGCTTTCCTCCTCACTAGGATTATTGCCTAGCCCTTTGTTAAGATGCTCAGTGTTCTGTTGCTTTTTCTCATGCTTCCTTTTCCCAACATAATCTCAACTTGCTGATCTGCTCATTGTGGTGGCAGAACAACGAGCAATTACAGGAAGTCGTCGACTTACAACCATTTGACTTATGACCACTACTATATTTCACGGGCAAATGCCAGGTCTGTGCCATGGCTCATTCATCTCGATCTCAGTTTATTACCTGCAGCAGTTTCAACCACATTCAGTTACATTTGTCTTACAATTACAGAAAAAGATGCAATTTATCTCAACACAGAAATTAAGGTCATCAAGAAATTATGAGGGAAGAAAGAAAGCGAATGCGATCACATGTGACTTTAAGCTATCCCAATGTAAATGGTGTGCACCGCACATGCTGTATTGCTACACTCTGGCTTTGAATCCAACTAACCTCCGAAGGTCCTACAGTGTGACTCACTATGTGCCGTTTTGTGTGAACCACCACAAAAGGGTAATGAACCCGCACTGAACTCCTTTATCTGTTAATGTTTATTATTAACAGGTTGAAATGTTAAAACAGAAAATATATGAGCGCTCAGACTCTGCCTGTACAATTCCTCTTCTCACAGTTAACAAATGAGGCAAAGGGAGAGGCTAACACTAATGATGTAACATGACACAGACAAAGAAAGACTTTGTGAAGCTGTTAAAAGTCAAGAGCAACAGTGATGAATCAAAATAATAAAAAAAATAATAATTTATAAAAAAATGATGGACAATCTACTCAATGTGCTAAGAATGACAATAAAAAAGATTTAAAACAAACAATATGACTTAAGGGACTTATTATACAGTACTATACATACAGTCAGTCCGTTTAACATCTAAGATCTACTTATGACTGGTCCGTCAAAAACAAAAGTGGTCAGCAAAGGGCATCATTTTATAATTTAGCCCTGCCACCTAATAGATAACTGTGGTTGATTGTTTTTTCCAGTTCATTCATCTAAAGTATTTCCTGCAATCCTTTATCTGAGTCAAACTAACTTGAAAGCGAAGGGTGCAGATTAGGGATTCACCTAGGCCCATATATACTATATACTATAAATTCACTCAAACAATGTAATCCACATCCATTAATCATTTAATTATTTTAATTAAGATTATAAATCTGGAATTTAGCAAAACAATTTAACCTGCCAGCACATTTTCAGAGGGAGAGTATGGGTGGAAAGCTGGCCTGTAATATTGTATGTTACAGCACATCTGTCCCATTGTGTTATTTCCAATAACATTCCATCTACAACATCTTAGTTACTCAAGGGAGGTTAGATGACTGTTAGTGTCCTCCCATGATCAGCTAATCGTCCAATGCCAAGTTATTATTCCTGCAAAGCTGCAGTTTTTACATCTGCATTACTCAATATGATTTTTTATCTTTAAATGACACATACATATGTTTAATAGCTAGGAGATCTCTACCTTTTGGAGCTTTAGAAGGCTGCTATCCTAAGGATTGTGTGTGCTTCAATGTTTAACTGATTTTCTCTTTTTCGTGCGACTTATCACACACAGTGTCATGATTGAAGTCCAACATTGAAGTGGCAGAAACATTTTACCAGAGTGAATAATTAACAGGCCTTACCACATCATGAAAAAAGCAAACTAAGGTCCAGAGATAAGCAATACACATGCCTCTTTTGACTTTAAACCTTGAAGAAGGTTTTATGTGGCATTGTATGGAACAGTTTCAGGAAATATTGAACTTTACTCTACTTAACATTGAACACTATTTAATTAGCCATACCACGAAGAATTTGTCTTTGAAATTTATTTAGATTTTGAAAGCTGTAGCACTGCTCTTTACTTTACTTGTACGCTACATGCAATGTATTCTGCACACTGCATTGTTATCTTGCAAAACGGCCTGTAAACAAGTCTGCAATTATAAAAGAGACATGGCTGATGTATTGGTGGAAGCGATGCAGTGATTAGCACTTCTGTTTCAAAGTTCAAAAGACAAACAACTAGTAAGTTACAATCTACAGATTAATTAATTAAGTCATACAAATTGAAGCTAACAATTTGCACAGGTGTCCCAACTTCTGTTGATTACTTAAGAACTCTCTGTCTTAAAGCAGAGTTGGAACAGACCATGTTACCACACCCTCTGAAGTACTACTTGGACAATATTACACTGTAGAAAGTTGTAAATTCCAGTGATAATGGCAAGAAAACAGCAATTAACAAATGAAATGAGACAAAGAATTATTACCCTTAGAAGTGTATGCCTTTTATTTAGTGAAATTGCCAAAAAAAAAAAAAAAAAACAAGTGTCAGTGAGTACGATGTCCTACACAATCCAAAAGCAAATGAAAACTGAAAAAAACTTTGATTGGAAGAGATCTGGAAGACCCAAAGTCACAAAAAGTTGGTTGAAATTCTTCATGTCCTTCGAATAAAAGGTCCTGCTCCACTTGTGTGAAAAAAATGCGCCCGTTCTTTCGTCATTTTGTTGCAGCCTATCAAAGACTCACTGATCATGTTTTCTAGACTCAATATATATGGGCTTTTCAATCAGCGTGGGTGCGCCCATTCATCTCTGATGATTAGATCCAGCTAGACTAATCTACTACACGGCAGCATTTGAAAAACCGACTTATCCTGGATGAGTTTCACCGGCATTAACTCATCCAAGATGAGGCATCTGATCTTGGATGATTTAAGCGACGTACGGAAAATACCCCCACCCCCCCCCAAGGCCTGTATGTATGAAAACTTCTGATAATGGTTTGTAAACAAAGCAAAACACCACACCCAGTTGCAAACCTACATTTTTAGGGTCCTGAAGCTTGAGCGGGTATGGGGGGGCCCCTTTGCATTCTGCAATAAGGTCTAGGTAACCACAGTTATCTTTTTCAGTGGGGTTTATCCATGACAGATCACCACAAATTTTGTAAACATTTAACCACTACATCTCAGATTTTCATTAAAATTGCTGTACTGGATTATCTCACATATAAAATAAAAATTTCCTGAACGTTACAGTTTTCAAGGTATGGGGGGATTCAGATTAGGGAAATGTTATATATATGCATGATGCATCATAGAATGATGAAATAAAACAGAAAAGACAATAGTCAATATAATCTTAATTTTAGTCACCCATGAGAATACATACAACATGAAGCACATTTTACAAAAAACTATTTTTTTCTAACAACACATACGGTTTTATCATATGAAAGCTTCCTCAGAATGTCATTTTCTAGCAACAATATGAATTTAAAGGCCCTTCAGTCATGACAAACAAAAATTTGTTCTTTATAAGGAAAGCAGTGAAAAATTGCTTTCTGCTTCACAGCTCATAATAGGCATAAATTATTTTACTAAAAATTTTAATTTCTGTCATAAATGTTAATAGTGTTATTATTAAATATATTTTGAATGAAACATTCTTAATTCTGCGGTGGGTTGGCACCCTTCTTGGGATTGGTTCCTGCCTTGTGCTGAATCCGAACACAGGGTCACGGGGGTCCGCTGGAGCCAATCCCAGCCAACACAGGGCAGGGAACCAATCCCGGGCAGGGTGCCAACCCACCGCAGTATTTTAACTATTATTTTGTACTGAATTACAATATGTTATTAATATTATTATTAAAAAAACTCTTTTCATATAGCAAACACCTGAAATTTATATTAAATATATTTCAATGAAACATCCTTCATTTGATGATTTTTTTTTATATACGGTTATTCTACATGATGATATAATACAATTTTAATTTTTATTTCATCTATTATTTTGTATTGAATGACACAATATTACTAATGTTATTATTAAAAAAACCTACTCATACAGTACACACCAAAACTTTTCATTAAATATATTTCTATGAAAAGCATTAATTTGACTGTTTTTTGTTTATGGCTATGTGACAGCTTAATAACCCTTTAATTTTTATTTCAACTATTATTTTGCATTGAATAACAGTATATTATTAATAGTATTATTTTAAAAAAAAAACCTTCTTATACAGTAGACACCCAAATGTTTTAAGCAAATGTGGACTAAAGTCACTTCTGGGGTCCCTCCAGGATTAGGGTATTTGAAGCTTGAGCTTTCATAACAGATCCATCCCTCATCACACCATCTAGAATTAGTAGTATATGGAAACAAAAAAGAGCACATCTTTTGTTCAGAAGTCATTTTACCTTCACCCCATGAAGTTATCATTGACCTTACAAGTAAGTCCTGTGCAGTACAGATTATAAGCCTTTGGAACATTCATGCAACAGATTCAAATCTGCAAATTTCAAACTGGATGCTAACATCCAAAAGAAGGCAGAAATCATTTTGACAATGATTTTCCAAAGCTAATCTTTTGCATCTGGAAGGGCGGTGCCCAATTATTTTCCTCTCTCTCTTCGTCCAGCTGTTTTCGATGATGTACCTCCACCCTTCAAAGTGTTACATACATTTATCACACACAGAGTCAGTCAATGGAAGACGGTTTCGATTATGGCTGAATGACTTTACATTCGTGGCACCACCACTTTTCCAGCTATTGATTTCATGATAGTTAAAATTAATATTTTTATTCTGCAGTCTGTGGCTTTGAGTTATAGCTAGCTGTTTACAATTAACCAAAGTTTCTTTTAAGAAATTTATGCCAATATAACAGGAAAAAGTCCCAATTTTATATGCAGTTGTTACTAAAAACTTGCTTTCGTGGGTGTGTAACCATTCAGTTACTTACGCCCTATCCCTTCTCTGGCTCCTTTATGTCGAAGATCCTAATGCACATAACAACTGGTCACTGAAAAATGTTAATACTGGGTATTTACAAAGCATCAAGTTTTTTTCCAAAGGAGAAGCCAAAAAAGAAACATTTATAAAATGCTAAGTTTAAATCAGAGGGCCAGTAACCAAATTGACACACAAGATTAGAGTAGTATATATAGAACCCAGTCCCTCATTATGTAGTGTGTAGTTCCAAAAGTTGGACATATGCATCCCAACAGTGTCAAAGGTCACTACGACAGCTGATGTAGCAGCATGACAGGCAGACGGTGGGGAGACACCAGAGCAAAAGAAGGGCATGACCTGGATGTCACTGGCTCATCCGGGTATAAACAGTTGGGCAAAGCTGCTTAGACAGGACGGAATGTACTGTACACCTTTAAGCCAGAACAAAACAGGCTTTGGTGCACACATAATGGCATTTGTATGTTTCCTATAAAATTATCAATGACAAATAATTTATTGGGCACACACCCTTCACAAATCAAAGTGCTGAGCACAATTTCATATATAATTTATTTACAAAATGAATACACTAAAAGAAAAATAGTACATCAACATGAGGATAAAAAACGCCTACTGTTTTTAATAAAATGTAACAAACTGTCAAAGTGGAGCTGTCTTAATCAGTTATCCCTTTAGTTAAGTTTGTTAGGCTCCAAAGGTAAAAGTATTCAATGATTGATATTTTTCTTAAGAATCTTTACATTTGAATTTTAGAAACTATAAATAATAATATAATGAGAATGAAGGTTAAATGTGCAAATTGTTAAAATAATCTAATCCATATGTGTTTGAAGAACAGTCTTGTTATAAATGAACACGGGGGGGGGGGGGGGGGGGGGGGGGGGGGGGGGGGGGGGGGGGGGGGGGGGGGGGGGGGGGGGGGGGGGGGGGGGGGGGGGGGGGGGGGGGAAGCAATGCTACTACAAATGTAAAATGCAGTTAAATCACTTTTGTACTGCTATAAAAAGTACTGTCACCCTGGACTTTTTCATATTGTTAACAAGATTTAAAGCTATTAATTATTTCAAATTCACCATCCATCTATTTATTTTATTAGTTTCCTTATTCTTATAAATCAGGGATCCTCAAGATCAGTCTGGAGGGAGCAGTGGCTCCCACATAATTGTGTAATTGCTTAATTAGAAGCCAGTTATTGCTGCTGCTGAAGCGATTATAGCTCAAGTAACATTTTTATACTTCATTTTATTTAACTCTCTTGTTAAGATTTACTTACTTCTTTTAGCCTTAAACAGCTGCATCCACTGTTTTTTAATTGCTTCCTGTTTTCCTAACCAGCTGCAAATTAACATTAAGATGTAGATGACAAATGAAACAGCAGGTCCACCTCTAACTTGGTCCCATTTACAACTCTGTGTATTCTTAATGAATTAATTGTATTTAATAAAAGATTTGTTTTCTTTCAGGAATGAAAAAAAAAACAGAGACAGATCAGTGAAACCAACCAGGAGATTTACAATCCAAAATCAAACTCAAATAACTTAGTGGAATTGTTACTGAAGACAAAAAAATCCTGACATACAATAACAAATCCCAAAAATGCTCATGTCGAAAATAAAAAATAAAAGAATCTTAAACCCTTACATTAAACACTGCAAACATATTTTTCTGTCTTTTTTCCAGAATCTTGGACAACTCAGAAGTGTGTGATGCTAATTTTTTACCCATCACAACAGTAATGTCGTATGTAGTTTAAACTTTACTGTCAGACAACATACTTTTGTTATACCTCAACTTTATGTTTAATGTCATCTTTATTCATTTTTGATTCTTATGTATGTACAGTAATCCATTTTGATTCATGGTGCAGGAACCCTGCGAGTGCAAAAATCCATGAATACCTTTTGCGACCATGATACCTGCATATTCTAAGTTTATTGCACTAAATAAGATGCAAAACGTTGTGAGAAACACAATGATAGAATGATCACTGCACAATCAAATTACATGTGTAAGACTGGCCACCAAGACAAAGATGTGTGTCAACCCCCCCCCCCCCCCCCCCCAAGACTGGTGCATGGTTCAGCAGTTATTTGATAAACTGTAACTTTGTACAACATGTAACTTACTATTTTTTAAATTTGTGTTGTCACACACGTGTACTTGGGAGACAGCTTAAGGGTTCTGCTGATGGTAGTTTGCAAATGCCTTCTCTCAGAACAGAAGACCACCTCTGATATCACCTCCATTGTCTGCCATCCTGGACACGCCCCTTCCTGCCTAGACGCCATATGACCAGCAGTTCGGTCATCTTGGAGTTAGTTTTATTCTGAACTCCAGTCTGAAAAGACCACTCCACATTTATTGCATGTTTTCTTTGTTTATTTTTGCTTCTAATTATATGCGGACATCATGGTGTTGCGCCAACTCTTTCACGTTGTTGTGTCTTACAGTGTGTGTATTTATGGCTTTAAATGAATGAAATGATTAATATTACAGAAGCAAAAGAAATCCAACAAAACACTAAGTAGAAAACAATAAACATTTGTGGCACAGTCAAGTTTGAAATGATGGTGATGTAGTTATGAAATTAAATCTCATGTGAACAGCCTCCTGAAAGTTATGTAGTTTTTCCTAGCATGATGTCAATGTACGTATGTGAGATTTGTAGATGTTGGACGTACTACCCAAATAAAATAATTTTTCAAACCAGACAAAATGACATGAACAAACAGGTAAAGGAGAAGAACATCAATCCAGAGAAAACTATAAATCTGAAGGGCGTAATTGTAATCCAGTTGTGCAGTGAAATTTTGAAACAAAAAGACACCATTGATTTTGATCCTGACAGCTTTGTATGGCTCACTTAGTGCCCTCAACTTTCACTCAGCAGCCCTCACTGCTCAATGACACAGTACTCCCGGGGTTGCTGGGATTTGCAGTCCATTTAAGCAGGTTTGCGGCATCATCTGTGGGTTCCAAAACTCACAAAATAATTTCCATGTAGTTATTTATGACAAATTAAAAACAGGCAGATCTGCAAATTGGATGGGCCAAACTGTATTAATTTTGTCAGTTTATTTACTATTGATTGCATTTATGGTTCAAAATTCCATTTTGCCTTTTTTCTTCCACGGAGTGTTCTTTTCTGCCTCTGAGCAGTTTGTGGAAAAAATATATAAAGATTCTCCTTAGCCTTTTAGTATCTAGGCAGGGTTTTTAATGGAATTCCCCCCTCTAAGATAAGATAAAATAAGATTACATAGCACTTTATTAATCCCCAACTTTTCATGTGCTTTGGGGACATACGTGCTTGGGACTCTTAGTTCATGATTATTTGCTAGGACATTCTCTTGGTGTTATATTCATATACTAACAAGGTGCACAGAGTTAAACAACACAATATAAAATACATAACACCATGGCTGGGTGAGTGTTGTCTTTATTTATATTCCAGCACATTTCCTGACATTGAATGTGAACTGGACTTCAATGAAGTCTAATACAAGACGTAGCAACTTTACTGCTGTCTGAATAACACACTGCAGTTTATATTTCGAGTGAAGAGCTTCATTGCCATACCAGACTGTTATGGAGAAAATGAGGACGTTTTCAGTGACAACTCAATAAAACTGTATCAGCACTGACTGGGAAAGGTGAAAGTTTTTAAGTTGATGAAGAAAAAATATACAGTTTTTGATAAGTCCAATTATGCTTTCATCACAGTTCTAATTATTAACAATGTTCACAATGACAGGATTCATGACAAACTAAGATGGCATCTAGACGTGAAATATTTCTGAGATGGACAAAATTATTTCAAAAGAAAAAAACATTGACAATAAGTGATTCCCTGTAATGGAAAGAATAAATAATGAAAAAGCAATAAGTAAAATCAAAACAAAAATTGAAATGAGCACAAAATCATGACAGTTGGGAAAGAACTTATTATTACTTAAGGAGTACAAACAGTGGCACTTATTGTAGCTGCGAGTGTCCAAAATTTCTGATGTTCTGCAGCTTTACCTTACTTCATAGAATGATTCAGGTAATCGTGTGATTAGTGTTCAAATAATTCTACAATCCTGATACTGTATCTTCATTTGAAACATTTTAGTAAAATTGAAAGCAAACAGTTCACACAAAAATATAGAAAAAATGATATTGATATTACAAAGAAAAGAAAATTGTTTGTTTACAGAAAGTTCTGTTTAAGGCTTACTTACAGTATCTTGTTTCACTTCTCTCTATGTTTGGTCATACAGTCATACTTTCAAATGTTCATATGTTCTTTAAACGTTAGGAAGATCAGGAGATGTTCAGCTCCAAAGCTGTGGAATGATCTGCATGCTTATACAAGAGATGCACCCTCAGTCTCAGATTTTGAATCCAGGTTGAAGACTTACTACTTTAGCCTAGCATACCCTGACTAGAGCTGCTGATTAGCTGATCATACTGTATTTCTGTTAGTCATTTGTACAAAAATATAAATAATATAATTATGAACTGATACTGATACTGTTTCCTTCTGTGGCACTTGGCATCACTCTACTTCCAGTGTCTTCTCCTGACCATGGAAATGTCACCTGAGATACTGGGAGCCTTGGGCTCATCAGATGGAAAGATTCCATTGTCAGATTGGATGACCCAGACTCAGACTCTACTACAGAATGCCCAAGAGGATGTGGGTGTCCAGTTGGTCGATGTATTCAGGATGGTGTCTGAATTTGTCTTTGATTATCTCCCTTATAATTGACCGTGGTTCAACATTTAATTAAGTGAAATATATTGCTGGGTTCCACTTATATTAATCAGTTTCAAATTACTTTGTTTTCCTGTTTGTTTAAACAAATCTGTGTCTATATGTGTACTAATTATGTAATAAATAATTTGTAAGGTTTGTATTTGCATTTTACCTGAGAACTTGTCACATTGCTCTGCTCCAGCATTCAGTGAAGTGTGCTATATGAAAATAAACTGAATTAAGTAACAGGGAGTCAGCAGAGTAGCTGAATACACAGCTTTATGGATTAAAAAACAACTCCTTCACCGTTAGGCCCCACTGCATGTTTTCCTCATCTACTATCTGTGTTTATAATCCTCAGTCAGTACGACTGACATTCTTCTACAATATTTTTGTATTTATATTCTTAATCTAAGACACAATTTCCATTAATCAGTTTGTTTTTAGAGGAAATAGTGTAAATACTGGAACTCCACATCCAAACAGAAAATAAATTTAACTTTCACACTTTCTCTGTAGAGGTGTCTGTGGCTGTCTGTCAAGTTCACTCATTTATCCACTTTAAAGCTCTCAATTGACACACTCATTGACTATTTCTTATGAAACAATATTGTACTGTTGTGACTGAAAAGGTTTTCTTTCAGATAGCCATTTTTTTGGATTAAGGGATTTTGTTTGTTCTTGATTTGGCAAATATAAATACAAATAAAGTTAAAATTAATTCTAACACCTCACATTTACAGTTTTACAGATTATTTTCTGATGAATTGCTTTTTATGAGTTTTATTTTGTGCGTAATTCATTTCAGTTACTTTTTTATTTTTGTACTTTTATTTCAATTTGGTTATTTATTTTCAGCATTAATTCAGTAATGTCATTATGTTGTCATTTTGCTTTTTGGTTTCTCATGTGGATGTCACTATCTTGTGCTTTCATTCAATGCTGTGGCCATAGTTTTGTTGCTAATTGTTCTGTTGATTTAGGCTTCTAAGGTGACCCTGTTTCCCCTTTTTATATCCTTTATTATGTAGGCCTGAAAAGAATTCCCAAATCCCATATGCTTATCAAACTGTCAGGATTAACTGCTGTTATAGTTCAATAGTTCCCCCTTTCTTTTAACTCTGTAAACCCAGGCAATTAGATAGAGTATCAGAACAGGTAGGAGAAAAGTTGTACATTTATTAATGTATTATAGATAATATTTTTTACTTTTCAAATATTATAACTTCTGCCATAAACAAAAAAGCAAATAGAATGTGGCTTTGCAAACCATACAACCTTATTGTGCTAGTAGTTTCAAGTGGCACATAAACTTCTAGTTGCACTTGATTCTGTTCTAAGTCAGCCCATAATCTGAATATGGCCTCTGAGAGATTGTCTTCTCAGGACCAAAAATAGCAGAGAGAGAGAGAAATCTGCTGACATCACATGGAAGTGCTCCACTCGCAGTGTTCAGAGGCTCTGTGCGGCTGACTAATGTCAGACTAATGAGACTAATTGACTGTGTGCAGAGGGTACAGACCTATAAATACCTGGGAGTGCAGCTGGATGATAAACTGGACTGGACTGCCAATACTGATTCTCTGTGCAAGAGAGGACAGAGCCGGCTATACTTCCATAGAAGACTGGCGTCCTCCAACATCTGCAATAAGATGCTGCAGATGTTCTATCAGACGGTTGTGGCGAATGCCCTCTTCTATGCCGTGGTGTGCTGGGGAGGCAGCATTAAGAAGAAGGACACCTCACCCTGGACAAACTGGTGAGGAAAGCAGGCTCTATTGTAGGCATGGAGCTGGACAGTTTGACATGTGTGGCAGAGCGATGGGCGCTCAAAAGGCTCCTATCAATTATGGAGAATTCAATGCACTCCACAGGAGTTTGGAACCATAGTTAGTTTCTTACTTTTGCCCAACGCTGCCAGTAATGAGCCCATCTGCCCAACCCTCAAATTACATTCAGTGAGTTAATGAAGAGATAAAATTGCACAGTCATCTCTTTAACCCAGACAGGAGGAGCAAGCTCTGCTTCTATCATTTACAGACCATCTGTTTTACATTCTTCATTTGCTTTGAATTTATGTATAAGTTATATTCAGGTATACATCACTAAAATACATACCGTAACTCATCAAATGAGCATGAACACTTTTTAAAAGTTTTACAGATTAACTTTATTAGTAGTTTTCTTTTTTCTGTAGAGAAATATCTGTGTCTTGGCCTTAAGAAATTTCACTCTGTGTAATGCAGAATATTAATTGAACCCAGCCATGAGCCACACCTCGAAGTGTACAGGCCGCTGCCAAGCCTCTAAAAGTCCATCAAGTGAGCAGTGCGTAGGAGGTGTTGGCACAGTCTTTTTCACATTCATTATGTAGTTCTAAGCATAATTCATTTGGTATTATAATCCCATCACTGGGTTCTAATAGGGTCAACCCTCATAAAATTTCTAACAATCATAAAGTAAGGCTTAAATGATTTAAAAATAAAATTCTTAAAGCACAACATTATAATGCCAGGTTTTCTCACACACTGCCACCCTATTTTTCTTTGTTATATTGTGAATACTTAATGTTGTATGCAGATGCTAAATGTTCCATCTGTATGTAGGGCAATATTTTGTATACAACACAGCCCATTCATTTTTAAATTAACGGGTGATGGTAACCTAAACAAAGAAAGAATCATGTCTGGACTGGACATCCTCTGTGGGCACGTTCACATGCACTCATTCACACCATGCCAGTCTAAAATTGGCAATACATCAAAAATGGCCATCTTTAAGATGCAGAAGGAAACCAGAGATCCCTGGAGAAAACCCACGGGCAAAATGTGTAAACTTCATACAGACAGTGTCCACACAGCAAACTGTTTTTAGGTCCGTGGAGCTTATTTTGACTCTGTTGAGGACCACTGTGGGTTTGGCATCCACCTAAGTTTATTGAATTATATACTGTAATTAAAAACAATGACATAGCAGAGTAGCTTTTATTGCTTCTACCTCATAGCTCTAAGGATCAAGAATAATGTCCCACTTGTGTTTTAGATGCTGGTGTGCCCTCTCTGCTTGGTTATGGGCTTCTTGCAGGTCTACTGGTTTGCTCCCACATGTCTAAGAAATGAATGTAAGCTTAAATTGCATCTGTAAATTGGTCCAATTCTGACAAACTTGTATGTAAGCATAAGTATGTTTTCTGATGGCACTTTATCCAAGGTATGGGCTTGATGAGTATCATTTGCCACAGTAATGGCTCCATTACCCTGCAACTCTATAATGGATAAAGCAGAGCCAGCAATAACTTCAGATGTTCATATTAGACAGACAACATAAAAATAAAACACAACACAATTATAAGAACACAACAGAAATGCCACAAGAGCATTTGTGCGTGCCACTTTGTTCCATTAAGTCTACTTACAGCAGAAGGCTACATAATTCTCTAGTTTTCTCATTCACAGATTTTCAAAGCCTTCCATCCCTTTGTTGCTTATCTTTTTGCGGAATATTAATGATACATCTGTACAAAAGAATTTTAAATCCACCATGGCACATACTGACATATTGAGATTTGTCTTATCAGTGTTGCCTACTCCCAGCACCACTCTCTTGCATCAATATTTTATCTCATTTATTTTTATAGAGCAATTCTAAATTACTTTCATTCTTGCTTACTTTAGTCAGGTGTGCAGCAATACCCAAATTTGTCATGGCAGCACTGTCAACGGCTTCTAAAACCAGGAAAATGGCATCTAAGACATTATTATCTAGTACTTTCACTTGTTATTCTTGCTCTAATCATTATGAACTATGCATTTGTCAGCCATTGTCCATCCTGACATACTTTGATCACACAATCCCAAATCCTGGAAGAAAACAAATGCATTTTATTCTGAAGATAATGAATACTGTATATACTTGCGTATGAGTTGGGACTTGAAACCCGAAAAATCGATCATAAAATCAGACCCTGACTTCTACGCCCGTTCAAAAATACGGCACTTTAATTTTTTTTTACATCTTCTTGAATTCCTCCAATATTGCATCAGTTTCTCAAACACAGCAGCACAGTTACCAATTTCTTTCAACACTTTAACGACTTTTAATTTAAAACCAGCTTCATATTTTCTTCTGAACGAACGCTCCATCGTTGATAAGGGATGCTTTTATGATAAAGGTGTATGAGAGTGTGAGATACAAAAAACAGAAAACAGTGCAAACGTTGCTTCGGAATAGTTTGGGTATTACCGTGTGGTCACGTAGGCACAATACATAGAGAAAAGGGCAGTGTGCTCCATGGTTACTCTCTCAAGTGGACATTAGCATGTCATAAACTCTTGGACCAATAACATGAGTTTTCCGCATTCAACTTATATGACCGACATTATAAAATACCGGAAATTATACGATAAAATCAAGTCCTGACTTATCCGCGGGAGAACTTAATTGTGAGTGTATATGGTATGTCTTCTATTAGAGCTTAACTAAGACTTAATGGCTGTATATGTCTTACTTCACAGTCTAGATGGAGGATACTTGAGGAAGTGAACTGTTATCATCTTTCCAGTTGTCACCCCCTCAGTATGAATTGTGGAGGAGCCAAAGGTAGTTATATCACATTACAATTTTTTAAAAATATTTAAAATTTCCAGAATTGGTAAAAAAAAAAAGTTAATTATAAAACTATAGCACATCTCTTATTCCTGGAAATATTTCCTGAATTTATCTTTTGTTACCGTGTCTAGAGCCTCCTGTGATTTTTTTCCTTCAATTTCTAAAATGGTGACAATTCTTCTTCACTTCAGTCTCAATATTAATTTCAGGAACAAAAAGAAATCAAAGGGAGCAAGATCTGCCAAATCCAGAAGTTCACCACAAGGTGCCCCCAACCTGTATGCTGTGCATTTCTCTTTTGTTACAATATGTTTTGTTAATAAATTATTTTAAAAATGATGCTACTCTGTTTTGTTCTTGAGTCTCTTCTTTCTCAGTTTTGTTGAAATTTCTGAAGTCTAATCCTTTTTGTTAGGCCTGTGTAGGCCAAAAGCCTTCTTCTTACATGTTGGGTTCAGGCTTATTTTGATGTGTAGGCCTTCTTTGAAGCTAAATTGTGGAGGTAAGGCCTCAATTTGACTCTCTTGCTGCAGTAAGCATCTTACCAATTGGTAGTTACTACCTCTTAAGCTTAGGATCCTTCTACAAATAATACATTGTGCTGAAGCTACAGTATATATTTACAAGTAGGTGAGAAGGGAAATTTGATATACAATCAGGAAATTTGCTTCAGGTCTCCGCCTCAGAGTAAGGAACATTATCAGCTGCACCGCTCTTTCCTTTTCCCAGTAGGGGGCACCTTCAAGACCCATAACCATTTCCTTTTAGCTCCACCTTTCCGTCATATTGTGTGGCCCTCAGTGGTGAAACTGCTCACAATTCTCTTCTGTGAGAGAAACTTAGGGTCAAGGGTGAATGTGCGAGTATCTGGAGGTAGAGCCATGGTGGGCCTTGAAACATACTGTAGCTGGCCTGGATATTCAGTTCTTCCTATCCATCTGTGTTTATTTAGTGTTATGTCTGAGTCTTAAACCATAATAAAATGATTTTGTGGGGAGGGGTGCTGCTACAAACACATACCAAAGTGTTTCCGGGCTTGCAGAGTTCAGCAGGTGACCCACATTGGCTCAGACAGCTCTTCAGAAACAGAGCCGAGGTCACTTATTTATTTGTTGTCCATACTCCGGCTGCAAAACCAAAAGGGAAACAAAGCAAAAAATGAGCAAATTTAAACAATGAAAGGAACTTGTATTTAGACTTAAGTTGTTCCTCACATTCTTTAAGGAAACAATTGTGAACACTTACAGGCAGGAGTATTTTGGACATCAAATTATGCCTTGCAATGAAAACAAAAATTACTTTTAGAATATGACAATATATTGTACATGCCTTTCACTAATGGAAAAGATTTAAAAAATGAAAACAGGTTAACTGATACAAGGGACCTGCAGCATGGGTATTCATCTACTTGTGCAAAACCAAGTGGGTGTTTTTTATATTTTATATATAGAAATATTTTCCACTATAACCTGTTCAAGATTATATTGGGGTCACTCCAAAAAACAGCACTGTATGACTTCTGGCAGCCTCAAGATTAACTCAGCTCCTCCCACATCCTGTAAGATTCCGGTTTCATAGTGGGTAAAGGTGCGACACTGGAAAAACCACTGTAAATATTTTCATAGATCACTTTACCTTCCTGTAAAGTCCTACAGAGCAGCACATGGAAAACCATAGTCACTAGCAGAGGTGTATTCTTTTCTTGTCTCAGATGACAACTGGACGTCCAGTGAAGAAGAGCTACAGCCAAGGGGTTCAAAGAGGTAGAAGAAGCAAGGATTCACCCCTTGAAGTCTCCACTTGACCCAGAGTGAATACATAAAAGGCAGGGATGGATGAAGGCCTAGCAGTTTACATCTGGTTGTTGCAGCAGAAGAAACTCCATCTTATGAAAGGTGCATTATTCACTTGATGCAGGAGTCAACTAAGAAGGAGAAGGAGAAAGCCAAGAAATGAAAAAGATTGGCTAATAATGAAATGATAATAGACCAAATAAGATCTGGAAAGAGCCTAAGATATTCAAGAGAAAAATATTTGTGTTGATTAAATAGCCTGATTGCAGATTGATCTTTCTTTTCAGTGGTTAGCATGCCCCTGATGGTTACAATATGTAAATCAATTTATATAAAATGGTAAAGTCAGTCTGTCATGTGATTACCTACAAACTACTGGGATTAGAACCCTGATCTTCGTCTGAATCAAAACCATATGACCTGATCAGTTCTGAATATTCAAAAAAGTTTAGGTATCAGTAATCTTGGTGGCATCATGTGCGGTTGTTTGTTTTTAATGACATAGTGATTGACAGACCAAGTGACATGTCAGAATGGAGAAGAACAGCAGAGACATCTGCTGAGCATCAAGCAAATCCCTAAAGCCAATTACATGATGAAGAAGGTCATAATACAAAGAATGACAAAGAAGTGCAGCAACATCTGCTGAGCATCAAGCATATCACAGAAGGTGATTAAGTAAAAAAGAATGAGAAAGAATATGCAGACAGGGTGCTGAAACACATAGACAAGAAAGGAGTAATCCTGAATATAGCCTGATATGTTCAGGAAATATAAAAAAAATGGTGGGCATAGAAGTTTATTGTAATAAAAGCATAGTCCTCAGTAGTCCATCTATTGATAACCTCCAGGACACAATACATATGTGTTCAGAATTCATCATCAAGTATAAGTATTGTGTTAATTGATCATCAAAACTCATCCTTTATAACAAGTCACTTCACCTGCCTGGGTGCCAATTGGAAAAACAAAAGAAATGTGACTAATTGTATCTCAAATGTTTGTAGTACTAGGGTGTTGTACCGTGTTAGCCATTATGAATGTAGAGAAAAGCCAAGCAAAATGACACCTTTTATTGGCTAACTAAAAAGATTACAAAATGCAAGCTTTCGAGGCAACTCAGGCCCCTTCTTCAGGCAAGCGAAAGCTTGCATATTGTAATCGTTTTAGTTAGCCAATAAAAGGTGTCATTTTGCTTGGCTTTTCTCTATCTCAAATGTTGTAAATCATCTTGGATAAAGGTGTCAGCTAAATAAGAAATAAAAGGTGACAAAGGGACTTGTGGTCGTGACTTGTGGACATGACCAAATGTCACACAAATGAAATGAGCCACCAGATGTTATTTTAGGACAGTGGGTCAACATGTTTACCCAGTGAACAGATATTGCACAATGTGTCTCAGGGTATATTTACTCATAGGGTCATTTATAGGTTTATTGTCGTCACGTGTACCAAGTACAATGGAATTCTTACTTGCATGCAACCTGTCACCACTCCAGTGATTATAACTACCTTACTTTGAAACTTCTGTCTTCCTTACCTGAAAGATCATATTTGTCACTAACAGACAAACATAATAAAATCATTTCTATCAAATATATATATAAAAAATACTTGTTAAAAACCACAATTATATTAAGTTAAAAAGTGTACTAAAAATAAAATATAAGTCTCTCATATATCACTTGTAAAATAAAAGGTGGGTGCTTTTTGCTAAGATTTTAAGAAGTGGTTTTTGAATGCTGATTGATGAAAAGCACCCACGCTTTTATTTTACGAGTGATGTATGAGAGACTTATTTTTTATTTTTAGTACACTTTTTAACTTGATGTAAGTGTGGTTTATAAAAAGTATTTTATATATATATATATATTATTTTCAACTTTTTAGTCTTGAAAAGTTTTCAAATATTCTCGAATGAAATGTTCTAACCGATACTAACGCCATCTATTGGATAATATTTCTATCCATTACTAGCGCCATCTATTGATGAAATCTTGAACTATTCTTCATATGAAAATTTCATTTCTTAATTAAACATGGATTAATTGATCAATTAGTGAAATTGATTATTGATTCATGTATTGTCATCGGAAGTGAGTAAGTGTGCAAAATTTCAAGTCATTTGGACGATAGGAAGTGGGATAAATATCGATTATAAGATTTGTACCAGACAGCAAACTGGTGAAGTTAATACAAGTGTGGTAATAATAATAATAATAATAGATTCAGTTTCATTAATATACTAGCAAAATACCCGCGCTTCGCAGCAGAGAAGTAGAGTGTTAAAGAGGTTATGAAAAAGAAAAGGAAACATTTTAAAAATAACGTAACATGATTGTCAATGTAATTGTGTTGTCATTGTTATGAGTTTTGAGCTTGTTATATTGTTTACAGCAAAAATCAACAAAAAATAATTCGGAAGATCTGTCAACTTAAGCACAATATGTGGAGGATTATCATGATGTACTGAAACACTGAAAAGAGAGTTTATTAAAGTTCTAAAAGACCATCTCTAAGCAGCTCCACTTTGAACTTGATTGTGACGTTTACAAAACTCTGCTAGATATGTGTGACTAAAGAATTCATCACTACTGATCCATTGATAACAACTGGTTTGCAACCTCCTCCCAAGGGCCAGGCTCGTACAGTCACGACTAAGGGACACATACATATATTTATAGACACATACATACATACATACAAATATATATACACACACACACACACACAGACACATATATATACATATATATGTTTACATATCTACACATATATATACATATCTACATATATATACACATATATATACATATCTACATATATATATATATATATATATATATATATATATATATATATATATATATATATATATATATATAGACATACATATATACATACATACATTCACATATATATATATATATATATATATATATTTATATATATTTCAAAATCCCCGCGCTTTGCAGCGGCGAAGTACTGCTTTTAAATTTTTATTAAGAAGAAAAGAAAACCTTTTTAAACTGAGGGAAAATATACCAATAACAATTTGTTAAGGATCTGTTTTTTTGTGAAGCTGTCTTTACACAGCTTCTCCGCTGTTTTATAAACGAACGCCATATAAGTCCATCCTTTCTGCTTGCTTCGCGGTTCTGTAGTGGTTTATTGTTCGTCTATTACGATTGTTTTTATAAACGAACGCCTTATAAGGCCATCCTTTTTCCTTGCTTTACCAAGGAAGCAGCCTTTTTATTTAATGCACAGGTTCTCCGTTGTTTCATTGTTCGTTTATTACGATTGTTATAGTTGTCTTTGTATACCACGTTGTCAGTTGAGCACTCCGGTTGGAATATGACCAAGCTATGGAAGCTTACTGTTGAGAATGCAACGTATAGTTGTACAGGAGAAAAATGGCAATCTTTTGTAGGTCTATGAACTTAATTTATGCCTGTATGCATCAGTCGCTTCATATTCTTTTTGTACCTTATTAATTGTGTAATGTGTTTTTTGAACAGGTTTGATTCATCGAAGTGATCACTCGTGCTGTGTTCAGTCAGTCACTCGCTCGCTTCTTATTGTTTCGCTGCCTTCTCAATTGTGTAATGAATGTTTTCTTCAGCGCTCTTTGTGGCTGTTCCTTGTTTTCAGTTTAAGTGATTACGTAGGAGGCGTGATGATGCGATACGCGACTCCGCCTCCCACGGCCATCGAGCTGCACTCCATTATAGTATATGGACAAAAATTCCAGTTATGACCATTACGTGTACAATTTCGAAATGAAACCTGCCTAACTTTTGTAAGTAAGCTGTAAGGAATGAGCCTGCCAAATTTCAGCCTTCCACCTACACGGGAAGTTGGAGAATTTGTGATGAGTGAGTGAGTGAGTGAGTGAGTGAGTGAGTGAGTGAGTGAGTGAGTGAGTGAGTGAGTGAGTGAGTGAGTGAGGGCTTTGCCTTTTATTAGTATAGATATGTTTGTATTCATGCTAATTACTGCATTTGTAAGTATTACACAATGGTTGGCCTGTTACTTCGGACTGCAGTTAATAAGATTGCACTGAACTCTTTAGAAAGTTAGACCTTGTTGTTAGACCTTTCACCCTGGTGTCCTCTCTTTCAGAGACACCAGTCAGGCGGGCAGTCGGACGCCCTTTATCTCTTTTGAAAGGGAAATGAGTGAAGTTTCTTAACTGTATAACACAGTCTGAAAGGATGACTACGACAAAAGAGGTTGTAATGTTTTTTTTGTAATTCCTAACAATAGATATTCTGTATATGTGAATTAGTATGAGTTGTCAAAAGGAATGCTGAATTGGATAGGAGGTCATTCCTTCAGTTATTTCTAATAGTTGGAGTCATCCCTGGATAGAGCTCTAGGAGACAGGAGATTGAAGCAGTTTTAAAAGTCCTGTGAAGTTCCAGGATGCAATTCAAATTGATTTGACCATAGTTTGTAGAGTTGAAGGTTAAAAATGATTGCCTCATTTTACAGAGCTTACAGCATATTTAACCATTCAGACATAAACAACATAACAACATCTTTAAAAAGCTCTTTATTGTACAGGAATAACAGCTCTATTTTGTTGCAGTTTTTTTTTTGTTGTCTATGCAATTTAAAATCTAGTGCAGTAATCTATTTCTTAATATGAGCATTTCTGGGCTGCTCACGCCGCTTTTCAGGAGAAAAGCATTAAGTCACAAAGAACTATTGTCAGCATTTTATTTTATTTTATGAGTCGTGTGTTGACGTAAGTGACCTGCAAGATGTAAAGAAAGGTTGGCTGAAGGAGAAAGCTCTCAGTGGTGTGTTAAACAGATGATGATCTGCTCTTTATTTATTTTCTGCACTGCCTCTATTAAAGCCATCTCTGGAGAGTCAATGCCTTGTTCTTTTTGTTTTTTGTTGTAATTTTCCTTTTAATTGCTTTGTAAAGCCAGGCAATTCACTTTTCAGTCCAAAGACGTGTGGTCAGGGTGATTGAAGACTCCAAAGTGGCTTAGTTTCATTGTGGGGGTGTGCGTGAGTTTCTTGGGATACAAGCTAGGTCTGGCTCCCTATGACCCCCCCTTACAGGTAATAGGCAAAGCAGACTGATAGAATGAATGGATGGATTTAAGAAACACATTTTGCCTAACATGTCTAGACAAACTTCCTCACTTTTAGGGATTATAGGGAATGTCTCCAAAATAACAAACACGCACTTAGACACCAGGGCAAGTCACACCTCACCTTACTTTATTCACATGTAAACAATCATGTTCTTTGCACTCCTGTATACATGTGCTCAGTTCAGAAGATCGCCTATCCAGTACGTGCTTTCTTGTAACTTGTGTTAGCTTGTGACATCTGGCACTTTCACAACATCAATGTAACACACTGGCTCTCCTTAGCTCCTTTCATTAGCACTGGTAGAGCATGTTGTTGTACCCACCAAACAATGAAACAGCTTGGGATTCAGGTTGGCAACCCCCTAGGCAGACACACTGCCCAGTCCCACCCTCCAGAAATGACCCGCTATCTGCTGCAGCCAGGTGTTATGTCTGCTGCTCAGATCCTCAACAATTTGGCCCCTGTAAGCCAGATCACCCTCAGGGAATCATGCCACATGGCCATAGTGCCGTAACCGACGCTTCCTCACAATAGAGATAATGTGCTTCATTTGGGACTCCATGAGGAACTGCTCGTTCAACATAAAGTCAAACAAGCTGTACCAAAGGTTTCACCAAAGACACACAGTTCCAAAGGAGTCCAGTCTTCATCTCAGGTCACTGCATAGTGTCCATGTCTCGCAGTCATGTAGCAAAACAGGAAGCTCCAGGGGCCTCATGTATAAACAGTGCGTACGCACAGAAATGTTGTGTAAGAACGTTTCCACGTTCAAATCGCAATGTATAAAACCTAAACTTGGCGTAAAGCCACGCACATTTCCACGGTAGTTCATACCCTGTCGTACACAAGTTCTCCACTCGGTTTTGCAGACTGGTGGCACCCAGCGTCAAAGCAGTGCTACTGTTCCTGTGTGGTTACCTTTTTTTTTTAGATCCACATCCCTGAAGCGACTTTATAAATACACTGAAATTAACCGCATATTGTTTATTACTTTAATGCATCTGATTGTAATTAACCTGTAACAATATAATGGTCAACAGAATGGTCAAACTATTCCAAATACCATAACTGCTTTAGCGTTGTTACTCTCACTGCACCTTCTTCTTCTTCTTTCAGCTGCTCCCATTAGGTGTTGCCACATCGGATCATCTTTTTCCATATTACTCTCACTGCACCACTCGGAGTATTTATATCACTGTATCTGAGTGTGAATCACAGCTGTACAGCAGCTGATCAGAAAGAGAATTATCGGTATACAGCATCAAGCACACGCTGCCTCAGCCATGCTGTCTATTGAACTGCTCTCATATGGCAAACGCTTCAGAGCCTTTCCTGTACGGACCTCGCAGTTCAGAAACAGTTTCATCCCAAGAACTCTAAACTCACTCAATCAGTCCAGCAAGTGCTCCTTGTAGAACTGTTTGTACTTATAAGTACAATTACCTCACTGTAAACTTGCGATACAGTTATAAAATTGCACAACTTGAGCCACTTTATAAAGCGCATATTTACATATGATGACGATATCATTTTTAAGATGAAATGCAGCAAATATTTTTATTATATTATACAGATAAAACTTTAACTTCATTTAAATAATCAATATTGTTAATAATTAAACATGTGAGGACACGGTGCCGCAGCGCTAGCAAGAAGCTGGTGCTCCGTTCACAGATTGTTCCTGCCTCACGCTGTATTCTTGCTGCTGCTGACGCGACACTGGAAGGATAGATGGATAGAATAATTAAACATGTACTACGAAGATATTTCGATGTTCCTTAAAAGTTTTGAAGAATCAGCATTCTAAGCTTACAGATGACTTAACGTCTGTTACAGAGCTGATTGTGTGGCGATTGGGTATTTGGAGAAAGAAAAGTAAGGACAGGAATTGGAGGTTAGTATGTTTGAAAGAGACAGTACTGCTATAATAAAGTATTTCATCAAGGGCTGGTGCAGCAAGCATCTTGCGTGAGACATGAACAATCACTGCGCCACTGTGTTTCCATGTTTAATAACATGCTTTAACTCCTATGATCATGAAAATGATATCACGTAAACATCTCAGTATTTTAATTATTCAGAGAGCTGTAATATCACAAATGTAATGGATTCTGTGTCCTGTTGGAGGAAGAGAAAGCCCGGAAGCACGTAGTGATTCACACACATAGAGCACATAGAAGAACACATACAATACAACTTAACTTGCTACTTTAGTTACGATGGGAATGAGAATCTAGTAAATTAAACGATTTTAAGATGAAGTTTATGAGGTTCTACTTTAATGACAAAATAAACTACTTGATTAAAGTGGAAATTTAGAGATTAAAGTTCACATTTCGTGCTTTTTTCCCACTGTGTGCCTTTTTTTTCTCTGTACCCAAATAAGCTTTCATATGACACTCGGACAGTGGGCTACAACTTGCCTTTTAACGGTAACTTTGATATGTGGCAACTTCTTTTGTATTTTGGGCACTGTGTGACTTTGTCAACTTAAGCTTTCGAGTTTCTCCGACACGCTATGTCACTTGATCAACTTCCTTTTGTTGTTTATACCACTGTTTAAACCAACAAATAGTACGTTTTTCCTTGCCTCCACTTGGTATTCACTGAAATTCTTCTATTTTCCCTTGTGCTTTTGCCATTGTCTTTTCACAGAAGGCTGAGCTTAAGGGCTATTTATATTGATTTGCATATTCAAAGAGGCGTAATTCTGGGAGGAGTTGGGGCGGGACAGCAGGTGTGTGCAGGTGCATTACTTTTCACGCTTAAGGGGATTTATGTAGCGGAAGAATGTGGAAGTTGGTGTTTGCACAGATTTATGCATCTGGATTTTTTTTTGTGTGTAAGCACATTTCCGCTTTTGTGCTTACGTCATGTTATAATTCTACGTACGCCGTTATGCATGAGGCCCCAGGACTCTAAAAACTTAGACCTTCGTTCTTTTGCATAGATATAGGTTGAGCGACCTCATGACCCCCCCATGCTCTCCCAATCCGTTTACTGACTTCATAGGAAGAGACACCAGAGACATGAATTTCACTGCTGAGGTAAGTAGGTAGTTTGTAAAGTTTTTTATGATAGTATTTGATACAACAAAAGAACATGTTCAATTTTACAAATGAGAGGAGACAACACAATTCATCACACCATTTTTTGGAGAAGAGCCGAGTTGTCGAAATATTTCATCCAGATGTTTTTTAACGCTGTTAGTATCTTCAGTTTAACTACAGTACATGCTTCTTAAGTTTTTTCCAGATTCCCACAACTCTTATTTTTAAGAAGTGCCTCCTGTTCCCTGTTTAGTATTAGTTAAATTGAAGGAATTCAACTATACAAATTTACAAGGTTATTTTTCAATTCAGTCAGTCAGTCAGTCAGTCATTATTTAACCCGCTATATCCTAACACAGGGTCTGCTGGAGCCAAGGCAGGAACAAACCCCGGGCAGGGTGCCAGCCCACCACAGGGCACACACACACATACACCTAACCTGCATGTCTTTGGACTGTGGGAGGAAACCGGAACACCCAGAGGAAACCCACACAGACATGGGGAGAACATGCAAACTCCACACAGAGAGAACCTGGGAAGCGATCCCAGGTCTCCTTACTGCAAGGCAGCAGCGCTACCACTGCGCCACTGTGCCGCCCTATTTTTCAATTCATAGTTTTCAATTCCACTACGTATCAAGTACTAAGACAGTCAAACTTGAGCTTGTTATATTGTTTACAGCAAAAATCAACAAACAATAATTTGGAAGATCTGTCAACTTAAGCACAATATATGGAGGATTATCATGATGTACTGAAACACTGAAAAGAGAGTTTATTAAAGTTCTAAAAGACCATCTCTAAGCAGCTCCTCTTTGAACTTGATTGTGATGTTTACAAAACTCTGCTAGATATGTGTGACTAAAGAATTCATCACTACTGATCCATTGATAACAACTGGTTTGCAACCTCTTCCCAAGGGCCAGGCTCGTACAGTCACGACTAAGGGAGTCCTTTATTGTGGTGTGATTGCAATTAACCATGAATATCTGCCATAGATCTGTTAATGAAGAAGTCTGAAATAATAAACTATAGATGCTCTGTCAATACTAATAATGATGCTAAGTGGTGGTAGTCCAAGAAAGTCTTGGAGAGATCTATCACTGGAGAAGTCTAAAGTAGCCAGCCATTATTCCAATATTAATGTGAGGTTAGTGTGTGACCCCATCTGATGGCCATGTTGCTTACGAAAACCAATGTAAAGCTGACCACAACCAAAGCAGCATATCATTGTGATGTGACGGGTGTGTTATAAGAGGTCTTGGTAACACTTTAGTTTAGGTACTGCAAATATTAGGTATTGCTAGTACAAGTAGCAACAATGACTACTGTGTCAATCTGATGTCTGTGGCTGCATTAGCAGATGGCAATGGAAGAATCCAGGTATCTTCTTGGAGGAAGGAACCTTGAAGAAATCAGAACTGTGTATGTACCATAAAAGTTAAGTGCTTAAAAAGGTTAAGAAAAGCTTAAAAGCACGCAATCACTGGATTCAAAACTGTATGTAGTCATATTGGGACAACTCAGCTTTAAAATACTCTTGAGGATCGCTTAACAGTTGAACAAATAAGTTAAAACTGGCAACCATTTGCATATGATTAGCCAGAAGAGCTTTAAAAAATAATCAATGAAAGGAAAAATAAACGTCAGTAACCTCTGGACTTCATTAAGACAATGCAGTCTCATGGGAGGCAGAAACTTGGTAAACGATCTAAAAGTGCTGAAAAGTAGATGTTATTTGCAGCACTGTGGTTTCCTATAAGCTTGCCCCTGCCCGCAGATGATAAAGATGAGCCAGCAGTGCAGGAATGTCCATCTGCCTGTGTTTAAATGTGCCAGTCAGGACGCTGCCCGCCAACAGCTGCACTAAACACATGGTGCCCGGCTTGTCTATCAGGGTTGCAGGAATTGAAAGGAAACTGCCAGTGGAGTTTTGCAAATGAATAAGCTCTTCAATGAGACAACTCGTCAATTGCCGATCAATAATGCATCGATTTTTACTGTAAGAACTAATTGGATGTGAAAGCAGATCAGATTGAATAACACTAATGAAAAGAATTGGCTTGTGTATGTAAAACAATAGTGCCTTTATAACATTTCTGCACACTCCCCCACATGTGTTCTGCAGGCCGCACATGCTTGTCAGGGACCCAAGGGGTGCCTTCCACCAAAATAGATTCAAGCTTGCATTTATGTAGATGTAAATCTGTAGATGCACCCATTCTGCCTATGGGCTCTTCGTTTACTACGGGCAAAATTTATTTACAGTATTTATGAATAGAACAGAAATCTAGGAATGTATCATTTTTGTTTTCACCCATAATTTAGTACTTTAAGGTTACTTTTTGGTTTTAATCTATAAAAATGAACTCTGAAGTTCACATATTTTAAATGACATATGCTTCAGTACTTTATCTGACTGACTCCTTCTCCTGATTGAAGTCACTGGCAAATACAGTCTAGCTCAGCAGGCACTATGGCATTCTATCAAAAGTTACCTAAATAAATCCCAAGGATAGAGTTGACTTGGAATACAGTCTAAGCTAAGCGATCAGATGTGACAATACTGTGCATGACACTCCATCAAACTATCCTTTCATTTTCTAACCTGCTTATCCATTGCATAATGATGGTCTGCATCGATCACAAGAAAAGGACCAATTCTGGATGGAGTGGCAGTTCACCACACCCACACTCCTTCAAGCTGGGCTACTTTAAGTTGACCGACCTGCAAGTCTTTTGTGATGTGGGAGGAAAACTGGAGTACCTGACCTGAAGGAAAAAACACTCAGACACAAGGAGATTATGCAAATTCTACCAAAGAAAACCACAAACCGTGTTTATTTTATATAACACGATTTTAGCAGTGAACTATTCCAAAGGCACTTTATAAACGCTACAAACTAGAAACAATGTGCTCTATAATGTAACTATTTAGTCATAGCAAAAAAATGCTTTATTGCATGTAATGCCTTTTCAATAGTGAACACCTTCCTAGGGCACTTTCCAAAAGCTATGAAATGTCCAAATTGTGCCTGCAATTTACTTGTTCACAGAAAGCCCTTTATTTTCTGTGGCGCCTTTTCAACAGTGACCACGATCTCTAGATGGCTTGCATGCTTCCCTGTAACATTTTACAAATGACGTACTTGGCAGTTCAAGTGACTGGCTCAGCAGTGCAGTGAGTCAGAGGAAGAGGATTGTGCTTAAAAGTCTCACTCCATACGCCAAATCATTCTTATTTTTCAACATTTCCTTATTTGTGTATGTTATATTCTCTTATGTTATGTTAGTTTTCTTTTTTAATAATCATTAACATATCAAATATCTTAAAAGGGAAAATTATAAGCTTTTTAACATGAAAATCCATTTTGGGACAATATCTCTATGCGATTATTTATTATTTACTTATTGAATTATCCATAAAAATCATGTTTTCGTTTTTTTTAGGATGAGACTACTTTACTGGATGTTCCAGTTGACCCCATAATTAATCTAAAATACAGATAAATTAATTTTACTTTGCATCCACTAAATAACATCCTTATTCATATGAGAGATGACCTTTTGATCTTCAGTGTAGCTATCAATCAATCAATGAGTCAGTCGAAGAACCTTTCTGTCTTGGTATAGTGTGCACGTTTGTTGTGTACACATCGCTTCAAACTGTAATTGACAATATTTTCCTTCAAGAAGAATAGTTGCTGCTGGTGAGTACTTTTAAAGGTTCAATCCACTCCTAAAATGATTTCTGTAATTTGGCTAATCTTATTTCATAGACTCATCTGCTCACTCCTGAAAACCTCCTCTGGGCCTGTGCACGAGAATGTTACAGTATGTATAGTGAGTAGAGCTTGCCACTTCATGGTTTTGTAAGATCAAAGGTCATGCACATCAGTGTCAAAGGAAAGCAGCATTGTACTAAAAAAAAGAAAAAGCGTAAAGGTGGACAGTTAGTTATTAGCATAGTTATCAGAATAAGGAATGCCACAGTAAGACGTTAAACGTTAATAACGAGTAATAAACTGGTTTCTTTGTCTCTCTTCTTAGGTGTTGCACTTGAGTGAGCTGTCTGTGACTTGACATGACCATTGTCATTGGTTAGCACTAAATGGCTACTTTTATATCACTAGTTTCATCCAATATCATTTCAATTTTTTGTACCTTCATTTTTAGGTATGTTTGCATATAATGCGTGAAACACCTATTGCAAAAGCTCATGTCTGACTGTCTGCCTATCCGTCTGTTTACATGAAACAAACTGACCAATTTTGTTGAGATGTATCACACGTATTCGTCAAAGAAATTTGTCAAGACAGTGTCGTGCTGTACCAAGTTTTAAAATTGTAAAATCTCTCATTTATAGACATTGGCAATTTTGCAAACTCATCCATCTTAAAACATGGATAACATTCTGTGCAACTAACAACTACGAAAACAGAGAAACATTCTGTGCGACTTTGACTACGAATTAGTTCACTATTTCAATTTTAGCTTGAGAGCAGTTGCTTGAACTTGTATATTTTGTATATTTTTCTCTTTTAGTCATTTGACAGTTGCTGTTATACCCAATGCAAGTGAGTCAAAAGCCGGGCAGAGTCTGAGCAAACAGCTCACACAGCAGTGCCCTTCGCCTGCTTCTTTAACTAAGTTAACTAGTAGAGTACAAAAATAGACATTTCTAATGAAATGAATGGAAGGGGAAATCAATATAATATAGCATATATAAGACTAAACTGATTGAACAATATTATCTGAGAACCGACATTATCAACCTGCAGCTAAATGGTGTTTGAACTGATTAATAACATGGGAAAGGTGCAGCTGCCCTAACTGATAGGACAGGTTTCAAAATGGACAGTGGTGTCAGGGGGTGGGAGACGTCAGTGGCTTAAGCCACCGATCTCGGTGCCCAGCCCCCTGGTCTTTCATTCCCAGATATACAAGAACAATTGCGGCAAGCCCCTAATTTTCTTGATTATGGAGTTTGATTTGTATTCCTGTTATAAAATGAATCTGTTACTTTCTACGTTATTACTTATTTATGTAATGTAAACAGATTACTGCATTTTAACTAATATTAATAGCTAGATGGGGAACTTATTTCAATTTCTTTTCTCTTTTCATAGGTTAATATTGAGAGTGTGTGCCCTGTGTTGGCTGGGATTGGCTCCAGCAGACCCCCGTGACCCTGTGTTCGGATTCAGCGGGTTGGAAAATGGATGGATGGATGGATATTGAGAGTGATTTTATGCTAGTATTGGTCATTTTGTATTAATAGATATTTTCCAATTGCTAATTACTGGATACTACTCTGTTAGATATACTATCAAAAATGTTAAGTTTCAGAAAATTACAAAATTAGTCACAGACCCTCCACAACTAACACACATCAATTGATATAATTTTCACATCACTTGAATTGGAATCAGCAGAGTATGAAAGCATTTGAGTCAAAACAAGCCAATTAAGCTACATTTTAACTCCATTGTAAACAGTTAAAAAACACACATTTAATGTAGTCTACTAACACATGTAATTGCATTCTATAACTGCTATTATTTTTGAATATGACTCATTGTTACAAAAATATAAACAAAAACATAATAACTGACTCTTGAATGAAGTAAACAATGTGAAATGCTCCACCTTTCATATCAGTTAACGTAGTCGCTAAACGCACCTAAATGTTACGCCATGCATGCTGTGGCGGTCGGCTGGGGGCAGTACCCAGCTGGGTCACCTGGAAGGACCGGGAGAGGGATTACACCTCCTCTGGACCACGAGAGGGCAGCTGCCCTGGTTTGTGTGGGGGCCACAGGAATGGAGCATGGAAGCTCAACCCTATAGGGGCTTGTGGCCACTGCCAGGGGGCACCCGGACCTTTGTGAAGCCCTGGACGTCAGCACTTCCACCACACCTGGAGGTGCTGGAGGAAAGAATACCAGGGACACCCGGAGTGCTTCCGGGTGCTCATGCAACATTTCTGCTACATCAGGAAGTGCCGCAGGAAGTTTGTCAGGAGGCACCTGGAGCACTTCCGGGTGAACTTAAAAGGGGACGCCTCCCTCCATTTGTGGGCTGCAGTCAGGAGGAAGAGGACAGAGTTTGGTGAAGATTAGTGGAGGAGGTAAAGGACCTGTTGAAGGACTTGAGAGGGTGATTGGTGCAGGGGCACCGTGTGCTGTGTGTGAGAACTTTGTAAATAAACGTGTGCTTTTGTAGACATGGAGGTGTCTGTCTGTCTGTGTCCGGGGCTTGCTTGCACAGTGCATTGTTTGTCGCTAAACGCACCTGTCTGGGCTGCTTCTGAGCCATAATGTAAATCTGCAAACTGAGATGCTATGTGATGTGAGTCCACATCAAAATACGTGGCATCAAGGGTGAGATTTGCATTGTGGACAGGTGGAGTGTGACGAGGTGTTGTGCAGAAAAGACAGGGCTTGAGAGACACAAAGAAAGAGCGCTCCGTTAACATCACCACAAGGCTCTCCACTCACAGTGTTCAAAAGCAGCCTCTGTGCATCTGAGACTAGGAGTTCTCCAAATAGTTCATGCAGTAAGGAGACCATGTCTGAGTCAGACATTGCAGGTTTGTGGCTGACCACTGGCAATTCACTACAGTGCAAATCTGTGAACTGAGATGCCTTGTTGAGTGAGTCTACAGCAATACACTCATAAGCAGGTGGGATGTTTTCTCTACTGAGTATACAGCAAAAACAAAGCAAGATCAAATGGAATAAGGTTTTGTAAGGTTTATAATAAGGGTAAGGTTTATGACTGCATGCTCAGATGGGATTTAAAAACTGATGTATTTTAACATATTTATTGTTCTACATAGCAGAGTCAACTTGGGCTGCATGGTGGCGCAGTGTTACTGCTGCTGGTGAGGAGTCTCCAGTCCTTCCTGCGTGGAAGTTGCATGTTTTCCCCATGTCTGCATGGATTTCCTCCCACAGTCCAAATACATTGCAGGGTATGTAAACGAGTGAAGTCAAACTGGCCCTAGTATCTCTGTGGTGTGGGGGTGTGTGTTCGCCCTATGATGGACTGGCACCCTGTCCAGGGTTTGTATCCTGCCTTGCACACCATGCTGGCTGGGATAGGCCCAAGTGCAACTCTGAATCTGGATTAAACAGGCTGAAAAATATGATATTGTCAACTTCTGTCTAAAGAGAACAAAGGTCAATGAAAAATAAATGAAAATGATAATTTTAGGAAATGAAAGAAGTTGGATTTTAATTCCATTCTAGGGCAGAAACATTATCTGCAGGCAATATTATTTAAAATACTTTTTTGATTAAATATCTGCTGGCATGGCCCAAAATTAATGCATGTAATCATGTCTACAGTGGCACCAAAAATGAAAATGTCAATTAATGGTCCACCAATGGTTTATAGAGGTCATTGCTTTTTGCTGTTGGTGTAAATACAGTATGATGTCACATGTCAAGACATTTGTGCACATCAGTTGTATCAGAAATGCACCTGATTTAATATATTGTATGTTAGTGGTGCTCAGACCAGAATTGCTTCTTGGTTTGCACCGAGTGCTGCTGGAATTGGCTCAATAGGATACCTCCATTCTTGAACTGAATTCAATACATTAATGATTAGGCAGTGCATATAAAAATGTTTTCTCACTTTGCTGACATTTCACAATTACTAAGCTTTAGATATGTCAACGCATGCCCCAACATCTCTCACACCTTCTTTAAAATATTTTTTATCCGCTTTTTCAAATGAAACCTGCAGATGGTTAAATGATCAGTTGATGTTGTATCCAGCAGGGCAGTAATCTCCAGGTGATCAGTACAGGTGTACAAATGTCTATTCCATATAGGAAAATATGCATATGGTCAAAGTCCATGTCCTCTCCAAACAGGACTGGTTCATCATCTCAAAATAAGCAAGACCCCAAAGAAGACATAAGCAGGTTTTTTTCTGGGTGCACTCTGCAGGTTATAGTTAACTCCAGGCATCTTTCTGTGCTGGATGCCAGATGCAGAAGAACAGCTGTATAAAGGTGGAAATGATAAGCAGTGCTGCTCAGAGAAGAAATCAGTTAAAAATATTGGATGGTTCAAGCACTTTGTGAATTACAGTACAACTGGATTGTTTAGCTTGGTTGGTCTTCCTTGTGTGGAGCCAAATGCCAACACAATCAGTTTCAGCACTAAAAAAAAGATGATTACACTCTTAACAGTGTGGTTGTGCTTTGAAAAATCAACAAAAACTTGTTTTGATGCCAATTGTGAGATCTGTTAGTCATCCACTATATCATCTACTGCATATATGTCATAGCCCTGGGGACTTTCTTCAGGATGGTTTTTGTTAAGAGTCTAAATGATTTGTGCCTATATCCTGTTGTATATTACAGAAGGGGACAGGTAGTACAGTTACGAGTAGTGCTGGTGTAAGTCAAGCTTTGAATAGACTATTGAGTAATGCAAAACAATAGTAAGTTTCTCACCGGAGAACAAGAATATTATTCGGGCAAACTGGCATCACAAAATGTCCTGTGTATTAACAGTTCTCAATTGTTCTTTACTATGGTGCAAAAGTCTAGAATGCTTGATAAGTGAAAGATAATTAATCAAATATAAAATATCAGAGAGAGAGGCTAACACCATATAGTCAAAAATAGCAAACTGTACGGTAAGATTCTCTGGAATTCACAACATGCCAACAGGCACCGACTGTGCAGGGTGTCTGGAGAAACAGGCCACAAGGTCAATTCCCTATGGACTTCAGTCTCACAAATGACTTTGACTGTTCGGGTTAATATAAGATTCACATTGGTTTCAGAGCAGTTTTTTTCTCTTCTATATAAGGACATTGTCGATCACTTCATCCTGTAACAGAACCAGTTTACATAACCTCACCAAGCCAGTAAAGTTTGTCACAAACTGGAGATCTGATGCCTTAAGAATAACAGGAGTCAGAGCTTCAGGAAACAACTGGAGACCAACACATACTGTAAATGTCTAGCACAGCGATGACATTGGTTGAAGTGAAAGCAGTGAACATATGGCGACATTTAACATTCTAACAATTGTGACAGACGACCGGCTATGGACTCCGGTCGTCACCCCCAGGCCGCTAGGAGGAGCCCTCCGGACAGCATATTTGTGCCCCGAGTTCCAGCAGGGCCTCATGGACTTTGTAGTGTTGTGACACAGCCCTGATGGATACCTTGGGGGCCGCCAGGAGTCGCTGTAGGGGGGCTAGTGGGCTCTGGCATGCCCTATAACCCGGGAGTGCATCTCAGTCACGTGACTGGAAGAAGCGATGTGCTCCCGGGATGAAGAAAAGGACTGTTTGCCCTGACCCGGAAGGAAAACGGACTTGTGGGTTTGGCTTGGAGCCACTTCCGGGTCAGGGGCTATAAAAGGACTCTGGGAAGCCCAGAACACCGAGCTGAGCTGGGAGGAAGGTGGGCTAAGTATCTGGGCGAGGAGGTATTGGTTTAAAGAAGAGTTTATTGTGAATATATGAGTGTAGTGTGTGGAGTGCTTTGTGCACGGTACAATAATAAAAAGAATTATAGTTGTACTTTTACCTCGTGTCAAGAGTGGTACCTGAGGGTTCGAGAGGTGGACACAAGCCACAACTGTTACACAATTTAGAAACAAAGTACATGGCCAGCCATTAGTGAAGTCTCTGTGGTTAGGGGGAGAGAAGGTTGGGACCAAAATCAATATTTGTTCTGTCCGTGGTGCTAGACATGGCAAGGAGAATTCAGTCACCTCCAGCATCTTCAGAATTACCACCAAGCACATACATATGGAGCTGTGAATGGCCAAATCAGCTTGCAGACTTGAACAAACTTTAAAATGGAAGCAAAAACTTTTAGCTTTTGGCAAGTAGCTGTGCAAAATACAGTCAACAGTTGATTAACTGGAGTAATGTGTAGAGGATGGCCGAGAATAATCTAAAATCACAGTTACAAAAAGGAGTCAAAATACAGTATCAAGTGGTAGACTGGAAATTTGGGGTTAGGGTTAGGCAAGATGCTTACATTTAATATGAAGATCACTGTTAATGTGTTACAGGGAAGACATGTGCATGACGAGAAAGAGCTTTTAAAGAAAGAAAGAAAGAGAATGTGGATTGGGAGAAGAAGCCAGAGATAAAAAAGAGAGGAATAAGACAGGCCCAGAAGATAGGGAAGTATGATAACTGAGCACAAGAAGAAGATTTAGAAAGTGCAGTGAGCAAAAGCAGCTGTGTCACAACTGTATACAACAGAAAAATGGTGAGGTGTTACAGTTTCTTGTCTAAATTTTGAGGTATTTAAATATTTTGCATTTACACCATGCCCACAACTGTTTCTCTGCTTTTTTTTCTTTTAGGAAGCACAAACTGTTCTCACATCTTCAGGAACAAAGTGTAAGTGTTATGAACATTGTGTGGAATGCCAAAAAGAGATACCTGTAATTGCAAAAAAAATCAGGTGAGAAAAGACAAAAAAAAAAATGAAATAAATCATAGTTAGGGGACAATCAGAAGTAAAAAAACAACAAACTGAGAAAAAATAGAGTAATTTCAAGATAATTTAAATGCTGTCTTGTTTTAACTACTTCTAATTGATGCTAATGAACACTCAAAATGCATCAAAATAAATTCCAGATGTTTAAAAACACTGATTTATAACTCTAAGTGGACATCATTAATGTTCTGTGAATGACAAGACACAAACACAAAATGAGAACACCCGAAAAAAGACCAAAAATAAAGAGAAAAAAATGACAGAAATGATAAAAGAGCAGAAAACAGACCCAATCCTCCCGGTACTGCAGTTTAAATAAACCACGGTCAGTCAATCACAGTAACTGTTACTTCATGGCCCAGAGTTTGTGAGAATTTCTTCTTCATAGCAAATAATTACCAGTCCTCAGCATCCATCACTTCTGGGTTTAAACTCATTAACTGTGCCTTTTGGCAAAAGGTGGAAACATAATTTCTGTTACTATTGTGTCATTATTATTTTTACTTATATAATAGTTTATTTTTATTTTTATAATAGTTAATCAATGAAACAGCTGATCTGCCTCTGGATGATTGAGGCTTAACTAAAGTTCGTAGTATTTTGTATATTATCCAAAAAAGCCACATTTTTAGAGGGAGGTTGTTATATCAGCCCACAGGCTTTTGCATTAAGCCTTGACCTCACATAATAAATAATTTATATATTTTACCTCACCAAAGACCTTACTCTTTTTCTGAGTGTTATGAATTGAGTCATGGGAATTGCTGAGAAATGAGAAGGGCAATGATGTGGCTGCCATCCATAGTGCATTGCTAATTTTGACTAAGTCTTCCATCGCCTCTTTGCTTTCAACACTTCATATCTCAAGCAGAAAATGGAGTTCCAGACTTCAACTCAACAGTGTTGTGTCAACAGAGCGCTTAGCCTGATGACAGTTTTGATACTGCTTTAATGCTGACAAGTTTAAAAAATGCATATAGCATACGTCCAGCTTGAATATATATAACTAGGCGTGCCTAACACTAAGGAGCAAATGAAATGCAAATCACAGCCCAAGAACTTATGTAAATTCAAGTCTTAGAATATGACCCAGCAAATGGGACATTGGATCCAGAAGGGCTAAATTGTTATGTGAATTGTCCTTTATTTCCATCTTCTGAGTCCAGTTTGTCCTTATGTAGCACTGGTAGTGACTGGAGCCTTCTGTTTATTATTTTATCATCTATTTTATATTTACTATTTCTGTGCTGAATTCTTTTACAAGTTAATTCTTTCATAATAGTGATTTATCTGTGCTGTCTATCAAGCTGTAAATGAATACATACAGTTTATTTGATTTTTAATTGATTTCAAAATACATGCATGTTCTGTTTAGAACCTCAATATTTTTCTCCCTTTAACCCTTCTAAGTGTTGGACTGGCATCCCGACTGGATTTGGGGAACAGCTCCTACCCGGTCTGGTTGGCCATAATGGATGGAGTTCAATAATGGTGGTGATTTATATCCCTGTCTGGATGATCAGGTAATAGATTAACAATTCATCCCCCAGCATGACAGTTGGCAGTGCTGACCTGACTGGAGCTCAGTTTGGACACCCAAAGTGTTGTCTTTGGAAGGGTGACCCTGTCTAGGTCCTTGGGAGCCGCAAGTTGTGCGCTGTGAAGAACAGACCTTCCTATTTCGGGGGGTTTCCGTATGACCTGGACATACACCTAGCCAGTAATACCAGGGTACCAAAAGTATTTTACGGTTTGAGATAAACTGCATCTCACTAATCAAAGAGTCAGAGTTGGGAGAAAGGTAGGCGACACTAACAGGGGAGTCAGAAAGGGAACTGGAGGTGCCTTATTGGTTATTTGTATGGTGTTAAACTGATTTGATACTCTGGCATGGTGCTGTTATAAAATAAATATCATTTTTATTTATTTTTTAAGTCATGTGCAGCTGAGTTGCGTCTCATGTTTGGGCTCTGAAGAGCCCCCAGTGGTCACACCATGGTTTGAATTGTCTTATAATCTCCCTGGTGGTGCATGTATTATATATCTGTTTACTTTTTGAAATGCTTTGTTATAACTCATGCTCTTAAAGGTACATGGGTGAATAAAGACGCATTTATATTGTCCCTAAATGATTTATACTGTGCCTCTCACAGTGAGCTTTGACATCAGGATCTAGTGCTAACACAGGTCAATGCTAAGATGGTGCTCCTCCCTAATCCTGTCTTCTTCCCCTTTTTGTTTTTTTTCTTTAAAAAATTACCCAAGAGGATGGGGGTTTTACTGCTAACTCCACAAGTGTGTTTCAGATCCTCAAATTAATTATTACAGTCTGTTTCACACACGCGACGGAAGCTGTGGTGTGTCCATATCTTCACTGTGGTGGATCCTCTGCTATGGAACAGCCTGCTGTTCCTCAATAAGGTCCACTCCCGCATCTGATCATTTTAAATCACAGTTAAAAACATACTTTTATTCACTTGCTTTAAGGTCACATTGACAGTCTAACTTAACTTTATAGTGCATTAAATGTATACAATATGTATGTTTATGGCTGTTAACTGTCAGGTATTACTCTTAGGCATTGTGTTTGTTTTCCTTTGTTTCTTAGTCTTTTAATCCAATGCATAATGTTTATTATTCCTTTTTCTTATCTGTTGTTCATTTTAGTTCTGTAAAGTGCTTTGCTCAATTTTTAGTTGTCTTAAAAGTGCTATATAAATAAATTTGATGATTTTAGGTTTATTTTTGAATTTTTTTTATCCTGTTTGCTTATAGTTATCATTTTTCTTCCAAGTTCGACTTAATTTTAAAAATAATTATATATATATATATACATTGCCTATAAAAAGTATTCACCGTTTTTATATTTTATTGCTATACAACATTCAGTTACAGTGGATTTCATTTGGCTGTTTTGACAGTGATAAACAGAAAAACTCTTGTCAAAGTGAAAACAGTTGTCTGCAATGTGGTCTAAATTAATTACCAATATAAAACACAAAATAATTAATTGCATACGTTTTCACTTCCGTCAAGACAGTATTTAGTAAATGTAGCTTTGGCATCCGTGACAGCCTTGAGTCTGAGTGCACGGGTCTCCATCAACTTTGCACACAAACTGGGCATTTTTTCCCAATTCATCTTTGCAAAGCTAGTCAAGCTCTGTCAGGTTGTGTGGTGATCATGAGTGACCAGCCTTTTCAAGTCCAGCCATACATTCTCAATTGGATTGAGATCTGGACTCTGACTTGGACACTCCACGACATCAACATTATGGTTTCAGAGCCAATTATTGTGTAGCATTAGCTTTATGCTTTGTGTCATTATCTTTGCTGGAAAACAAAAATTCTCCAAAGGTGCAGGTTTATTTCAAACTGCATCAGGTTTTAATCCGGGATTTCCCTGTATCATTTTACGCTCTACCCTCACCAGACTTCCACAGCCCGCTGCAGAGAAGCACCCCCACAGCATGATGCTGACCCCAGCTTGCTTCTTGTTGGGGATTGTAGGCTTTTAATAATATGTAGTGTGTGGCTTTCATCTGCTCTCAATTAGTGAATTATTAGGAACATGTGTACATCTGCTTATCCATGCAATTATCTAATCAGCCAATCATGTGCCAGAAGCACAGTGCATAAAATCATGTACATACAGGTCAGGAACTTCAATTAATGTTCACATCAAACACCAGAATTGGGAAACAATGTGATCTCAGTGTGTGTGGGTCGAAACTCCTTGCTGATGAGAGAGGTCAGAGGAGAATAGCCAGACTGGTTTGAACTAACAGAAAGCTTACAGGTAACTCAGATAACCATTCTGTACAGCTGTGGTGAGAAGAAAAGCTTCTCAGCATGCACAATACATTGAAACTGAAATGGATAAGCTACAACAGCAGAAGACCACATCAGATTCCAATCTTGTCAGCCAAAAAAAGAAAGCTGAGGCTGCAGTGGGCACAGGTTCACCAAAACTAGATAGCAAAAGATGGGAAAAATGTAGCCTGGTCTGGAGAATCTCAGTTTCTGCTGAGGCACACAGATGGTAGAGTAAGAATTTGGTATCAGCAGCATGAATCCATGCACCCAACTTCCCTTGTGTCAACAGTCTGGGCTGGAGGTGGTGGTGTAAATGTTGGAGGAATGTTTTCTTGGCACACTTTTGGGCCTGTTAATGCCAACCAATCATTGTTTGACTGCCATGGCCTATTTCAGTATTGTTTCTGACCATGTACACCCCTTCATAGCCACAATTTACACATCTTCCAATGCCTAATTCCAGCATGATAATATACCATGTCACAAAGCATACATTGTTTCAAACTGGTTTCACGAACAAGTCAATAAGTTTATTGCCGACAAATCTGCAGAAACTGCGTGATGCAATCAAGTCAAGATGGATCAGAATCTCAAAGAAATGCTTTCAGCATTTTGTGGAATCCATGCTACCAGGCCTGAGGAGAGAGGGGTGCAGCCAGTACATCACTCCGGGGCCCATCATTTTTATTATAATTTGAACATTTATTTAATTAATTCATTTAATTTTTATTGTATTTTTTAAAATTTTGCAAGTCTGTTTAGTTTCATAATTTAAAAGGCACCTGGGTCACAAGGAATTTAGCAGCGGTCAACAGTTTAGGACGAAAGAGACATTCATGAAGGCCACCCTGGAAGAGAAGTCACATGGTCTACAAGGGTATTCCCCGTTCAGTGGGAAGTGACGAGGAGGAGGAGGTTCCGGGCACAATAAGAAAAAGTCATCAGCTGGTAAACAAGTACGTCACGTAGTCGCCGTGTTCTGAGACATCACAAATTCAGGAAAGCAGACTAAGTGAACCGTTGTGAACAGTCGAGAAACTAAACAAGTGCCGAAGGAGCATAATACAAAGAAACATCATGAAACCTGAAACGTGTCGTTATCTCGAGAAGGAGACGTCCTTACAAACTAAGACAAAGAACGGCATGAGAACTTTCACGTACAAGATTGCAAAGCATACAATTCCTGCAGATGAGCTGAAAGAAAAATCAAAATCACTGGCAGATCAATATCCTGCTGATATCAGTGAAGATCTTGTAATGGAGATGAGTCATCTGCCAGCTGTTCATTGATCAAATTTTGAAGAGAACCAACTGAGCCCATTGGACCTGCTGAATTGCTTGAAAAGTACAAACTGGAAGGACTTTTTCCAAATATATGCGTCGATCTGCATATTCTGTTGACAATTCCTGTCACTATCGCCTCTGCAGAGTGCTCATTCAGCAAGCTAAAGCTGGTAAAAAAATTTCTTAGATCCACTATGTCACAAGCATGACTAGTAGATTGGCAAGACTCAGTATTGAGTCTGATCTAGCAAAACTGATTAATTTTGATTATGTAATTCAGAGTTTCGCCAGGAAAAAACCAGGAAAGCACCTTTGTTCAGCAGACAATAAATGCTATTATAAACAGTCTTTTACTATTATAAATATATTACTTTATTATTACATTTATACCTATACATACTTATCTAAATGTTTCATTGTAATCTACGATTGTTAGAAATAAATAATAATATACACACATACATGTGTGTAGAATTTTGTATAAGGGCCCACACACCTTCTTTGCACCAAGGCCCGGATTTTGTCTCGGCAGCCCTGCATGCTATGAAGAATTGGGGCTGCTTTGAGAGCAAATGGAGTCCCTACCCAGGATTAGTACAGTGTTCCTAATTATTTGTTTAATGGTCATGGTCTCAGGTTGTACACTTTCTCTATATCCGTGTTTTTGGTATTTTCCCTTTAATTCAATATTCACATTCTTGTATGATTTTGGGCTATTCAAAAATAAATTGTATTGTATTGTATTGTATTCAGTTAATTGGTATTTCGTATGAGTGAATGTGGATGAGAACATAAGTGTTTCCTGTGATAGACTATCCAGTATTCCTTCCTGGATTGCACAAAATTCTGTCAGAATTGTCTTTCAGTCCATGCCACCATGCAACAGATAAAGCAGGCTTTCAAAATAGATGATGGTTTCATTGAAGCATAACATAATATACGTAACTTTCTGAAAGCTGCTTAATATCAACTAATAGCAGATCCTCAACATGTCTGTGTCAGGTTGGTTGGCCTGTTGAAGTTGCTCTGCAGAATACTTACATCTCGCTCTGGGCTGGTTGCTTCATTGTGCTCAAAGCTGCCAAAACAAACCAGGATTATTTCCTGGAATTAATTGTTAGATTAGGTGGTTCAGGATTCCATATATTGAACCATCTCATTAAAAAAATTCATCCATCCATCCACTCACAGTACTGAATCTTGTGATTTCCAATTTAAGGGTTGTAGGCAGTTGAGTCAGGCACAAGGCAGAAGCCACCATCTGTTCATCTGTACAATGTATTTTTTTTTAATAACCTTGACTAAGGGAGTCCTTAAGTAATGTAACACACCTCAGAGTGACACTGCATGATCCAGTGCCAGCTTTTAAGGAGCAATCTTGAAAGCAGTGAAGTGAATCTCAGGGAGGGTGTGATCTTGTCTATGGGCAGAAGCCAAGGTCACTGCATTGTCAAATCTTCAACACTTCTCTCCACCACCCTGCCTCAAGCTGCCACGCCTTAAATTCCGGGTTATATCTGGTAGTGGATTTTCTAATGTTGTCAACACTTGCGCTGGCAGCATTTGGGATAAAATCTCCACCTGCTCTGTGGGGACTGCATCTAATCCAAGATCAAAAAGAGGCATTACTTAAAGTAGTTTTGAAATATATATGAACAGTTCCCTAGGAAAGCGAGGTCAGTAGGTGACAATGTGGCATTAGCTTACGTCCGATCAGTATATTAATAGAACATATGTGAAAAGTCATCTACGCATTGTGAGCAAACATGCACCCAAAACATGCCACAGGAATGAGGCCGGGCAAACAGGCATTGGAGTCATGGAACTTAGAGCGGAAATAGCCTGCGAGTAACCCCTCAAAAGATTCCAGAATTTTAGGAGCTGCAAATGTAGGCCACATTGCCGAAGGTCTGTGGCAGAAATTTCTTTAAGCGGTAGAGCGTTTCGATTTTTTTATATGGTCTGGTGGTTTAGAGTGCTGAGTCGTGCGTAGTGTTGAAAGCACCCGAGATTTTAATACATCCATTAGAGGATTAGACCACAGTGCTTAAGATAAAATCTGCACTGCTCAGCGGGCAAGGAATTTATGTTACAGTGAGGAGGGAGCACAATGAAAGATCCGGAACTTGCTTTTCCCTGCTGTGTCTCAATGCATTACAAGGCCTTGAGGCAGTTTTCACCATAGTTCAGTACACAAGAAGCATTAAGTTTACAAAAACAGACTTTGGAGGCTTTGGTGAATGGATTTGTAGTTTCTGATGATCTCTTAGTTTGTGTAAAAGCATCCAAAACATAAAACAATGGTATATTTAGTACACATAGACATGCAGGAGCAGAGGTTGTGACCAGGAAGCTTCACTAAAGAAATTACTACCTAGAGAAAAGGAACAAAGAAAAAAACAGCGTTTCATTTTGAATATTGAGCTTTATATTACATAGTAGCTTTGTTATTGGATATATCTGTACAGCACATCTGTAAAACCCTCAATAAAATTAGCTAAGTATAAAATGATAGGTAGAAGGAATAATTAGAATATAAATGTAAGAAGACAGTAAGAATACAATGTCACATCTAGCCAGGCAATATGGGCTCTGATAGTAGCTGTCAGCTCTCAGAGAGTTTAGAAAATGTCTTGAACCTGAACATGAATGGGGTATTCTAAAATTTAATACGTCACTAAAGGTTAGCTGTTAAAAACTTATATATTTAAATGCCAATATATATAGTTTACAGTGTGTGTTTCTCCTTTAAGAAACAGGTCGACATGAATACTGAAAATAAATATAATGATATTTTTGAATCTTAATTCTAAAAAACAATGCTCCTTTGAAAACGTATTCTTGTCTAGTCAATAATTAGTATAACCAATCAAAAGGTGGGCATTAGAGTTTCTTTCCGTGAGAATGTCACAAAAACTTGACCACAGCTCTGGTTGGACCTTGTCATTGATGTCAAAAAAAATGATCCTATAGTAGAGAGAATTGTGATGGAGAATTAAACAGTGAGGTGCTTTCGATAGGAGAGTGTATAGAAATCAGTTATGGGACAGCTGAATCCATTTTGGAACATTTAAACAAAAGCCAGGTCTGAGCACATTGCTTGTCCAGAATGTTGATTCTTGAAATAAGCATTACTATATTCAATATTCCAAGGAAGACCTTGATCTAATGAATTGGACTATGAGAAATGTAATAATCTCGGGATGAAACTTGGATACATCACTGCGACAGTGTCTAAAGAACAATGAAACATTGGAGGCATGATGATTCGGCAACACTGAAGAAATTCAGGGTCCAAGTGCCAGCAAGATCATGAATATAATTTTTAGGAATTTAAGAAAGTAATCCATAAGGATTATGTACCTCAAAATGCCCTTATATATTACCTTGATTTGCTGTGACATTTATGCCAGTCCTTCGGGGAAAAGCAGTAAGAAAAATTGTTGACTATCCTCCTTCTGCTTCTTAGTAATGCCCCATTCACATTGGAAGGATTGCTATATGAGAGCATGATAGTAATGATTAAAAAATCAGGAGTGGTCTCCCCTGGACTTTCTCGTATACTCAGATATGGGGATGGATATTTGAGGAGTAAACCGCAAGACAATGATTATATTTTTATATTATGTATGTTAAAGAACCATCAACAACAAATAAAATCAAATTAATAACATATTGAACAATTAATATAAAAGTAAAGTTAAATAAATTGGACTCTAAAGCTGCATGAATAAAAGGTAAAGTGCCACTTCCGGTTAATGGAAATAGCCCAAAAGCTGATAGAACTCTACGGTTCATACCTAACACTTGTATGAAAAATGTGGTTGACCTAAGTGAAAGCGTACTCAAGTTATCGTGTTTACATACACACACACAGACAGACACACAGACATAATTCCAAAAATGGTATTTTCGTACTCAGGGAGATCTAAAACATCGAGATGCATCAAAATCTCGAGATGGAATTTTTGAAGGATTCCAATACCATTCCTGTACTTTGTATACAAGAAAGTCAGGGAGGTGTGAAACGTCGAGACTAATTAAAATCTTGACATCAAATGTTTGGACGATTACAATACTTTCTCTATACTTCTTATACAAGAAAGTAAAAAGGATATTATGAAGGCTAAAAGACAGTTGGAGAAAAATATTGAAGAAAAGGTGAAAGATGACCCAATTAGGTTCTTTTAATATTAAAATAATATTTAAAAAATGGTCAAGGAGGAGGTGAAGAGTATTAGGAACAGTAAAATTGAGTTCAATATACAGGCAGTGAAATAGCAAATACTTTGAAATGGCCCTTTATTGAAGTTTATTTATATGAAGAAGTCAATAACTTCCCAAAAGTAAAAGAGACTTCTAAGGAAGAACTGTTATTTGGAAATTATATAGAGGGAGAAGTACTGTTTAGATTAAATAAGATGTAATCTAACATATCACCAGAACTAGACGATATTTATCCTCAAGTGCTTAAAGAAATTACTGAGTACATATATAAACCAGAGGTGTGACCAGAACATCATGTGTGGGTGGGCATTTGGCTTGTCTAGGGGGGCAAGAAATATCCATCCATCCATCCATCCATCCCCATTTTTGTAGGGGGGTCAAATAATAATAACAACATAGTTTTATATAACATATAAAAGCAAAAATTGTGGCATATATCATAACCTATTGTTCAATAAAATTAACAGAGGCAATGGAACTTGTATTATTATTTTTTGTGAACAAATATAGAACTACATCTACAAGGTAAATATCAATAAAGTCAAATGTATACAACAGAAAAGAACAGCAAGAACAGAAACATTGGCTTATTGTAGTCATGGGAGGCTATAGGACATCAGTTTCCAGTGTTTAACCTGCATATTATCTACAGGACCAGTCTGCAGTTACTCTTGGCAAATGCTGAAATAAATTCATTCATGTCTAGATTTTCTGTGATGTTTTTCTCATGTGCCAGAATGACCAAATTTCTCTTCCTTGAATGCAGCATTGTTCGGCGGAGTGGAGTGAGAATGCGGTTCAAAGTAGAGAAAGAGCTTTCACATGCAGCTGAAGACACACCAATGATGAGTGCTGTGATGCAGACATGGCTCTGACGTGCGGGATACTAGACGCGTGTTTGTGGAAGCCGCCACCGTCTTTTTCTAGAGCTTTTTTCCAATTAGTGTAGCAGTGTTTGGTGAATATGTCCTCACAGTCCGAATTGGAAACACTAAATTTGCGGCAGGCAAAGCAAAAGCTGCCATCACGGACAACAGAATATTCAAGCCATATTCGAGACTGATACCAGCTTACACTAAAACATTTGAATGTCTTTCTGAATGCGTTCTTGGCATAATTAATTAAAATGGGCTGGAAAGGGCTATCCATATTTAATTCAGGCAGACCGGACTGTATATTTTGTTGAAGGCAGATGTTTGGAGTACCCGACAAGGGCGCAGAGCTGGAGGATTGTGTAGGCGTATCTACATCTTTTGGAGTTTTAGTTCCCGACGTGGGTGCGCTGTGCACCGTGTTGGTAGCAGCGGTGCTGGGCTCAACCGTGGAGCCAGCAGCTTGCGGAGGGACAGAGGTTGAAGATGTCTGCTTTTTAATAAGCCACCTATGCATAGCCTTTGGTGTTACCAACCAGAAAATAAAAGAAGAATGGAACATATACGCTGTTTTGATTAAAGAATGTGGTCAACATGTTCAAAACGTACTGCAAAATGTGCGGCGAAGTGAACTGTGAGCAGCACGGTGCCTGTCTTGTGGAGGAGGCACTGCCGGATACGCCCCAAATTCAAACGGGCAGATTGGAAAGCAACTCAGTTTTGAAATTCAAATGTTATTCTTCCCCGGAGTTTTCATTGGACAGAGCATTTCGCAGGGGGAGCACGGCTTGTCCCTGGGGGTCAGTGCCCACCCCAGCCTCCCCGTGGTTACACCTCTGATATAAACCCTTGAACACATTTTTTTCAAAAATCTATACAAACTGGAGTAATTCCTAAAGACTGGAGGATAACAAATATTATCTCTTTGTAAACACAGGGTGAGCGGGCTAATCCAAGCAACTATAGGACAGTAAGCTTAATGTGCAACACAGCTAAATTGGTGGAAAGAATTATTAAGGAAAATATTATGGAACAGTTCCTCCCTGTGTGGAGTTTGCAAGTTCTCTTAGTGTTTGCATAGATTTCCTCCCACAGTCCTGAGACATGTAGGTTAGGAGGACTGGGGACACCAAATTGACCCTAGTGTGTGTGTGTGTGTGTTTGTGTTCACCCTGCAATAAACCGACCTTACACCCTATGTTAGCTAGGATAGGCTCAAGCACCCCCCATAACCCTGTTCAGGACTAAGCATGTTAGAAGCGAGAATAGGAGTTTTAGCAAATACCTAATTTGGGTTAATATGTGGATAGCTGTTTTTCACTAATCTGCTGAAATTCTATGAAGAAGCAACAAAAGAATACAATCAGACAGGTGATTATGAGATTATTTGTCTTGATTTTCAGAAGGCTTTTGATAAGGTATCACATGAAAAGTCAGGGATCAAACTAAGACAAGTGAAAATTCAGGAAGCAGTTTATAGGTGAATACGAATTGTTTCATACACAGAAAGCAAAGGGTTATGGTGAGGTGAACCCTTTCAGAATTAGGCATTGTTAAAAGATGTGTCCCTCAGGGATCATCCTTGAGTCGCTGTTCTTTTTAATATACATAAACGATCTGGATAAGAATATGGTTAAGTTTGCTGATGATAACAAACTAGGTGGAAATGTAGATAATGTAGAATCAGCTAAACTGTTACAGAGGGACTTGGACACCATATGGACTTGGGTAGCACATGAAATTTAAAGTAACTAAATGTAAAGTAACATGCAGGAAGTAAAAATGATAGATTTAAATACACCATGGAATGTTTCAAGCTTAATGTGCGCATTATGAGAAGTACCTAGGAGTCATTGTGGACTTGTCACTATCTGCATCCAGACAGTGTATAGAAGCAATTAAGAAAACTAATAGAATGTTAGGTTTTATATCATGAGGTGTGATATATTACCTAACATATAACCTTACCAATTCAAGGGAGGTTATGCTTAAGTCATATAATGCACCAGTGAGGCCTCACCTGGAGTACTGTGTTCAGTATTAACTGATATTATTTGGGTGTTGGTGCCTTGCGATGGGCTAATATCTCATATATGCAATCAAAAGAAGATTGGTTGGTTTATTTTCACCATTTGTAAGTGGATTAAAATTAGGGTTAACAAAAATCATTCAATCTAGACATGCAAAAAATCAACAAAATCTGAAAAATCCATTTATGTTAGTATAACTGGACTTCTGCAGTGTTTTTAAAAATGAATGTATGACCAGTTTGTAAAATCCTAGCATTGCTGCTGACATGTACGTGTAATGGGTAAGTACAAGGCCATAACCTACAATGATCTTCATCCACATATCTTTTTGCAGTTATGAATATAAAAACAATTATATTGCCTTTTCTGGTGGCATCTTTTTAAAATTTTGTCACTAACCACTTTAAGCATGGAAGTGAAAAATATACGCAGCCAACACAATGGCAATGTGTGCCACACCCAGCTGACTATTGTGTTCGCACAGATGTTAAGTACTAAACTTGCCTTACAAAATAAAGCCTTGAAATGCCTACTCCACATAAAACTGCTGGTAAGACTAAGGCTGTCGATTCCAACGAAGGGTTAACCTGATCACTCAAGGTCGCCCAGAGCTTCATCATCCCAGGAGCTCATGCAGTAATGGGATTGTTTCCTGCTGCCCGACTCAGAACTTCTCCGCCTTGAACTTCCCTGTGTTTAGAAAAGGTCCCTGCAGGGTGATACTATATATGGGCTGTCATTACAGCTGGTGATAATTCATTTTTTTCACATGTGGCTTTTAGAAATCAGCTTGTTTCTCAGGAACTGCACCTGAATTACCAGGACTGGACATATCATTTCTGCCTTTGTCTTCCTTTTCATAATATTATTACATAAACAGATCTGTAGATACCTTAAAAAAATGTTTTTGATTCATGCTACCTTTCTTTTTAGGTTTTGGTAAAATTCACTCCATCAGTTTACATTAAATGAAACATTGGTGTCTTTTGTTTTGCTGATTATTTTCAGACTTCATTTGTTTCCTTCACTGTTGGTTTCTCATTTGCACTCAATACACTCAACCCTAACCCTAACCCACAACCTGAATTTAACAGGTCTAATAAAGGATGAATATCGCACACAATAGTGTGTGTAATGAAGGTTTTATTTATCTACTGTACATGGTTCTGAACCTCAACTTGAGCAATTGTTGGTGACAATCAAAACGATATTTGCAAAACTGGATTTGCCGTTAAACTTAATGATCCATCCATCCATTTTCCAACCCTCTGAATCTGAACACAGGGTCACGGGGGTCTGCTGGAGCCAATCCCAGCCAACACAGGGCACAAGGCAGGAACCAATCCCGGGCAGGGTGCCAACCCACCGCAGGACACACACAAACACACCCACACACCAAGCACACACTAGGGCCAATTTAGAATCGCCAATCCACCTAACCAGCATGTCTTTGGACTGTGGACTTAATGATTCACTTTACAAAAAAACATTCATGAAATAAATGGTGTTTCACTTCCTGTGAAATTCACACCATTGACACAAGAAAGAAATAGTTACATTTCTGTTTGGAAGTGATTTCAAATATTCCACATGTATCTGTCTACCTGTCATTTAGTATTTAAATAAATATCTCTAGTGAAAAAAAGAAAAAATCTTCCAGACTCATTTATTGTCATTTTGTTAAGTTATCAGACGTGTGCTGTGCTTGTATTGGTTTGCGAGTGCTCACATTGCCAGTCATGATGATTTTCTTGGTAGCCACAATCCTAAAGATGCATCAGAGATAGAAATGAAACTCAAAGCTCCATGGCACATGGAGTGTGCGAACCGTTATCTGTAGGAATTTAGGAAAAAGGAAAGCAGCATTCTTTGAAGTAAGTTTTAATGTTGAGAAAATAAAGTAATGTGTATGATGGTGTGTTTTTATATTTCTTCATGTAGAAAATATGTAGTATGTCACATTTGTAGTAAATACCCTGTGCCACCAAGATGATGGGAATGAGATTCGTAAATAGAACTGATTTTACTGGTGTGCTGCCGATTACCTGAAAAATATGCTGGTAAACACAGAAGTATAACAAGCCTTTAGTGTGCAGTATTGCTTGTTTTCTACCCACCCCCCAAAAAAACTCAAAACCTCAAAAATTTTGCGTTTTGAAATTGAGAAATTACCATCAAAACAAATGTTAGATATCAGTTTTGCAGAATTGTATACAAATCGACACTTGGATGTTTTGCTCATCACTAATGATAACAAAAGGCTTTTCCCCATTGCAGGAACTTTGATTTCAGGAAACCATTAAGTTCCTGTATGATGTACTGTAGGCCCTGAATTGCTTGTGCTCCTTGGACATTTTCATGCAACAGAGTGTAATTGCAGCCTGCAGTACTTATGAGGTCAGTTGAGTTAAACCCCATCATCAGGAAATGGCCACAACGTCAGGCTCGAAATGGCCATCAATTGCCCGGTTGCACTATGGTTTAGATTACAGTTGTGTAAAGTGTGACTCAAAGGGTGATTCATGACTGACACTGTAAGCATTACGTGACTTTAGTCTTAGGTATTGCGGGCTACAGTTAGCCCCATCTCCTTTTGTGTGTTGTGATCCGACCACACAACTAGATCTGTAACCTTTATGCAAAATATGTGAGATGTAAAGAATAGTGATGTGATGTGATGTGAAGTGAAGTGAGGCATGTTCTGGAGACTCCCCACACACCCTTATTGCTTCAGTATGATCACAACTTCATAGGGGAAATTATTGCTTTAATTCAGTGCATGGTGTAGCACACCAGGGAGGCAGCTATGAAGAGTGACGCAGTGCAAAGTGGTGCAGTCCATCTTCCTTGACAAACTCTGCAAAACTACTAACCGATATGCAAGATGGCGCCAGAGGAAGTGGTCAACCAGTAAGCACAATTCATCGCCTAAGATTCACCTGGTTGAACGAAAAGTAAATACACTGGAGTAGGAGCTGAAAAAGCACCAGTAGACTATCCACCAGTATGTCCCAAGTTCCTGTGGTCTGAATGCTACAAATGTTCCTCAATTTCTAAAAAGTTCCTGGTTCTTGAAAATGTCCCTGCAGTGGGAGTGCCTAAAGTTATTTATTAACATATTTATATCAGTCCTAACTTTTTGTAGTCCTGTCTAAGTGAATATACTAGCAAGGTGCTTTACAGTGCCCACTAGTATGCAATTTATATGAACAAAGACTCCATGATATAGCATCGGTATAGTGGTATTGAATAAAAAACTCATTATGCCTTGCTTAATAGTAGCTATAAAACTTACATTTATTCATTCAACTGCCTTGCCATTGTCTAAATTTCTTTATTCTATTATAGCTTTGGGTGAAATTGAAGCTTACCTCTATAATGCTTAAGTGCAAAGAAGGAACACAATTTGAGTGGGCTTTCAGCACATAATTGGGCAGATGTACATTATCTCATACTGCACCTCACAATTCACTAGCACTGGCCACAGAAACAGAATATCTGGAGAAAAAGCCACAAGAGGTAGAGGCCGACTTCACTCAAAGATGGACTGGACCAGGATTTAAACATTGTCTCTGGGAGCTGTGAGGAAACTGTGCCAGAAAGGAATAATTAGAATAATAAAATATCCACAGATTTGTTAATTCAATGGAAAGGCAAGAAGGCTATTCTGGCATTATCAGGTGCAAAGCATCCATAGCTTCTAAGGAGGGCCATAGAATAAACCCAAAGAAGCCCAATTAAAATGAAAACTGTTGATTAATATAGAAAAATTAAACATAGAGGTTGATGTGTCAATGAAGTCTACAATAATGTAAAATAACCATCCATCCATCCCACTATATCCTAACACAGGGTCACGGGGGTCTGCTGGAGCCACCACAGGGCACAAACACACACACTAGAGACAATTTAGGATCGCCTATGCACCTAACCTGCATGTCTTTGGACTGTGGGAAGAAACCGGAGCACCCGGAGGAAACCCACGCACACACGGGGAGAATATCCAATCTCCACCAAGGGAGGACCTGGGAAGCGAACCCAGGTCTCTTTACTGCGAGGCAGCAGTGCTACCCACTGTGCCACCCCGTAAAATAACCAGAAGGTAAAAAAAATCTGCCCACAATAATATAATCTCTTACTAGTACCTGAGCCACAAAGTCACACTCCTCTATTTCCTTTCTCTCCAACCACTCTGGCCTCTATTATTTCCACCAGTGAAGTGGAGTAACTTTTATTCTTATTTTTTCTTCATTTTTTTCAGTTGTTGCTTCTGTGTCCCAGCCCTCAAACAGTGTCAGAGCTAGAAATGGCTTATAAAACTTCTTGTGCTTTCCTTTTAGACCTCTCCCTGGCAGCAATTGCACTAATAAACCTACAAGGGTTTGCTGAGGTTTGATGATTTTAATGTGTAGCAGGGGGCCATGTGAAAGGCAACATGCCTCCCTACTGCCATCTAATGGCTCGGGGAATTATTATTGAATTATCCACTATCGTCCATTGTCCTTTGATTAAAACTCTATTCTGGGATAGATAGATATAAAGCAGGTTCCAACTGATAAAGGCATCAGAACTAATATACTTCTCAGCCGGCAAATCCACAAATACACTATGAAAAGAAATATTAATTAAAAGAAAAAGATAAATAGATAAGAAATATGAAAATTAGCATAAGCTACCCTAATTCGGGATGGTCATTGGTTTAGACCTTCATGAGGTAGAAGTGCATAATGAACACGAATATTTGTATAAAATGTTTGAAATATTAAAATGTGTGCTTCAATTTAAATTTATAAGTCTAAATACTCTTGATGTAGTAGACATTTGGCATTTTACACCCTCTAGTAGAGTTCTGTTTAGGACTAGATCCCTAGTAGAGGATCAAAATTTTAAAAATAGCATTATGTTCATAATCACTGACTTTGAAATACTGTAAAAAAATAATGCAATGCATGCTTATGTTTGAAATTTGTCCTCTTTAACATTCTGGGAATGGCTCTTAGAGGGCTAGGATCACTGGTAAATAATGAAATATCAAAAATATCATCGCATTCATAATGAGGAACCTGTTACCAATCCCCATTTCTTCAAAGTTTTGTGAAAAGGAGTAGCTTTGACCCTTTGTATCCCATTAGGAGGTAAACCCCTAGGGGTGGTTGATGTGTCATGTACAGCTTTGGGTCCTTCTGATCATTTTTGCTGTGAAAACCTATTGGTTTACTCTTTATCATAAGGCTGCACAAAATATAGTCCAAAAATAGCCTAAAATGAGAGGTCTTCAGGTCTACAGGGTCAAAAATAGGGAAAACCCCAAAATGTGCAACATCTTGAATAGCTAAACATCAAGACAGGCAAATGGTTTATCATATGTGGGGTTTTTGAGTCAAGAGGCAAATGACAAAAACAAAAACACAAAAAAAATGGTTTCAAAACGCAATGTGAATTTTCAAAATTCTCAGTCTTGTTTTAAAATTTGTTGTAGAATTATGCCAATCTTTAACATAGATACATTTAAACGTGTAAAATGTGACTCTAGGCAAATAGTCTGAAGAAATTCTACATCAGTACAGCACTGGCGTTATTAACTGCCAAAATATGATTGAAGTGCCAAGATGTATTGGGTGTGTGTTATACAGTCATGGAAATTTTTATTGCTCAATGAACTATATTTTTTCTAAATAAAGGTTTAGTGCATATTTCTGTAAAGGTGTTGCCCTTTGATAGAATTCTTTAATCCTTTTTTATACATCAGATGGTATTTTTACAGGGTGTGTTTAATGGAAATGGGCCACCTCTATTTTAGAATGGAATAAACCAAATGTTGACTTTTATTCCACTGGTAGGGTCTCCCTCTCGTTTAGTACAATAATAGCAACAAAAAGGTAAGGGCAGTGTCATAATGTGCATGGGGAATTCCTGATGCAAGTACTGAAAAAAGCACCTTGTCTCATTAATTCTATTTTTAGCATAATATATAAATAATAATATCACCATTACAAAAAAGAAAATTCAGGTTTCTTTTTCTCTATTAAAGTAGTGACTGCCATTATTGACACTGGTTGTCCTGCTCAGCAAGAGTGGCTGGAACCCAAAGTGCGAACTGTCACAGTAGGAGAAGGATACAAGGGACAGAGCAGCCTACAATGTGCACCACCTCATAGTCGCATTGGAAGAGGTGCAAACAAAAGCATGGAGGGTTGTCTCCAGAACCTGAAGGTAAACATTTGGTAGCCAAATGATGTGTAATACAACAGTATAAATAATTTAGAGCATAGTGCTTTAAGAACAATCAGGGATTTACATGGAGCACCAAAGTAACCAGAAATCAATGTTGTCCATTGGTATTGGGATTTGTTTGAGAGAAACTGCCTTTTACAGTAGACCAGCAAGCCCGCGATTCTCGAAAGAATCGCAAATCCAAGAATGGCAATCACTTTCTGTTCCCTCCGATACTTGGAGGGATGAAATATCATGGAGGGTGGGTGCGTCCTATGAAAGTTAATTTAATTAAATAAATATACTTGTACTAAAGCGGTTTCTTTTTGGAGCTGTGACTTCTGGTGTTTCAGAAGCACGTTGTAGGCGCCTTCGTTTATTGTTTTTATACATGCAGTCTCTTTTTTGTTTTTCTATGGCTGTGTCGTCAGCGAGAAGTCGTTTGCTGCCATCGGCGGATTCACGTGCTGAACTGACCATGGCGGCGGATCCGGGCATGGAGGGCTACATTACTAAACGAACGTGGTATATGCGGTGGTGTGGGCGGTCACGTTCGGGCGGCTGTACAACCTGGCGTGCACGCTTTACCTCAGGTTTAGTTTACAGGTCGTAGCCATGGTAAAGTTTTCATTTAATTAAATACACGGGCTCGTGTTTGTATTACTAATCGTTGAGCTCCTTCCATTTGGAGCCGTGACTCCTTTGCCTCTGCTGTGTCATAAGCGCGTTGTGGGCGCGTTCTTTCATTGTGTTTATCCATACGGGCTCGTTTTGTATTTCCGTTAGTTGAGCTCTTTCATTGTGGAGCCGTGACGTCTTTGCTTCTGGTGTGTCTGAAACACGTCGTAGGAGCCTCCGTGTATTGTTTTTATCCATGGCTGTGTCGTTAGGTAGAAGTTGTTTACTGTTAGGAAGCATACTCCAACTTACACACACTGACTGCTGGCACAGTGGATTAGAGCAGGTGTAGTTTACAGGTTGTGGTGTTTGGGCACCACGTACTGACTCTGGGAGCTACGGGCTTGGTTTTGTATTACACATCGTTGAGCTCTTTCCATTTGTAGCTATGACTCCTTTCCCTCTGCTGACACCGACTGCTGGCATAGTGGATTAGAGCAAGTTTGGTTTACAGGTTGTGTTGTTTGGGCGCCACCTACTGACTCTGGGAAGCCGCTGGGTTTGACTCTGGGGCACTGTGGCGCAGTGCACATGCGGTGTGTCCGCCGTCCGTGCAAAAATTAAACTGTCGTTTAGTAATATAGAAGATGAGTTGGACAAGAAACACAGTGGAAGGAGAAGGAAAAGAACTCATATTTGCAGAATCCAATCCGAAAAGGTACCTTTCCACCTCTATTGTACCAAAATTTTTGTCTGATGTACTGGGCTCCTCAACCATCTAAGGTTATATAAGTCATTCCTGTTTCGAGCGACCACCAATAGAGAGAGGAATACCCGATTCAAGGAAAGATAGACATGAACTGAGTAGCTTGGGAGACCAACACTAGGGAGGATGGGTAGCATTAAAACAAAGGAAGAGACTGGATACGAGAAAAAGAAAAAATGAGTGTAGAGGGATACATGTTGGCTGCCCCCCATTTCATAGTTACCTTAAGAGGTATTTGGGAAAGTTCAAAGCGGGAACAGAGGATTCATAGTTTTGGTGTGATTTTCCCCTTAGTTAAACTTTTCATTCATTTTCTGAACTAGTTTTTGCCAATAAAAGGATCATTAGTTTGTGTGATGAAGCCTATTCCAGCGGCATCGAATGTCAGTCCATTGCAGACCATTTTGTTGTGCTTAATTAAAGCCAACTGTGCTACCCATCTAAAATGGGTTGAAATCTATATAATCAACATAAACCTCATCATTAATCTCCATAGTGTATTTTGTAGTGCATGTAATAATATAATGCACTGCATTTCTTATTCCAATGGGTGGCACATTACAGACATTTCTAGTAATAAAAATGCATTTTATTTTTCATCCCAACAGATGGAACATCACAAACATTAGCATTGCTTTTACTAATCTCATACCAAATGGCATATCACAGAGACATAACAACCGGATAGACACACTGATACACAGACACTTTTCCTTTTATTAAAGTGGATAAACACTCTTTTTTTTAAACTTTTAATCACCATCAGATTATTATTTTCAGTATTATTCAGTGACTGTAACATGAAGTTCATATCTGAGACATTGCATATTTGACATGCGTTACCTGCCTTGTAAAGCAGAGCAAACAATATGTCAGGTTTGAGAAAATTATCTATGTGTTTTAAATAGAGATAGGCTAATGGACCATCAACCTACCCCATCATAGACTCTAACATCACCCTACTTTGTCAGTCTTTTTTTAAATTTTTGCTTAAAGCTTGTCATATAATCTGACTAGCACTCAGGAGACTACAATATTATCAACTGGCTTTTCCACCATTTGTGCATTGGTTTTCACCCATCCTGCGCTGCCTGCCCCACAGCAAGCTCACCACATTCTACGTGTCCAGGTTACTAATTCTAATATTGCAGTTCAAGCAATTATGGCAGCTGGTAGTTTCAATTTCATCAGGTACTAGTTGTGGCCCATCAAGGACACGGTCCACTTTCTGCCATCAGAACACACTACCATTAGAATTCTGTTTGTCCCTGCTAAAATCATTCTCAAGACTGGCTGTTTGTTTTTCCTTTCTAGCCATTGCACATTTGTAAGTAGGTTAATTGCTTGGGAAGTGTTGCTACTTTTAGAAGTTAGCAGACAGTTGAGTGATTGAGAAGTTTCATGTGGCCTCTTGAACTCACACATTGCCCTCTAGTGGAGACAATAAGACCTGTATTGTTACGGATGAGATGTTACACAGTCAGAGCTGTGGTTTAAAGCCCCTTTTTAGAGGTGAGCAGAGCTCCAAAGCATGTTTACTACCAAATCATAATGTAAATAAGAGGAAATGCAAAGAAACCAATGAACTTCAGGGAGTGCCCAAAATCCAACAGACTGGAAAATAGACTGGAAGTGAGCAGACAGAGGCAGGAGTAATACAGATCCCGAACATGAAATAGCAGACAACAAGGAAAATTATCACTTTTAAATCAAGGCAGTCCTTGGCTCAGATTTGACAAAGCTTCATAGCCTTACACTTCAATAGAATTTCAGATGTTGAGACTATTGTACAGCGTTTCTCAACCTTTAAATACTTGCGACCCGACTTTTTATAACAGTTTTAATCATGCCCCCCTAACGTTTTTTTTGAAAGGAGCCCACTAATACCAATTTGTTCTTTTTTAATTAATGATATATCATAGATGCATATTTTATTATACCCACTTAACTTTTATCAACATTTATCTAACTCTATATTTTTCTAGTATCAGAATGTAGTTTAAGTTAATTTGTTTTGGTTTCAATAGATGTATTTTTCATATTTTCGATTCTTGTTTTCTTTTTTTTCACATCTTCGCGCCCCCCCTTTTGTTATTTCACGCCCCCATAGGGGGGCCCACCCCACAGTTTGAGAACCACTGCTATAGTAGCTCCTCACTGTTGAGCAGAGTGAGTCTCAGCGGTTGGTGGACCATTTCTCTTGGATGAAAGGCACTTCATGGGGTTTAAGATTATTGTGACATACACTGGAACCCCATATAGGCAATGTAGATGAAAGGAGGGTTGCTGAAATGATTGGCTGTTAGCCCCACCATAATGAATTAAAAGCTGAAGCTCTTATCAGTAAAACACTAAGGAGGGATCTACCATAAATGATAAAGAAAAGCACAGAATTCTGTGGAGCTCCATAAAAATGCATGTCAGTGGGGTATGTAAGTAAGAATTTTGCTTTTTTCTGTACTCATGATGATACTCTCTTCTACTACTACCATTACTACTGCAAAACAGTCACTGGAAATGGTTTATCTTCAAAGCTAACGAAGCCCATGTACTTAAGATATGCTGTAAAGTCACGTCCAGAAGAAGCAGGTTCCAAAGAGTTTTTTTGAAGTTAAAATGTTGTCATTTGGTGAAGAAATACACTAATCCAGCATTAGTATTTAGCTACAGGTCATTCACAATGTGATGGCAGGCACCTTCATTCATATTCTTAAAATCTGGCCTATCAAACTTTTACATCTTGATATTCTTATGTCTAAATCTGTCATGTTATGGAGAAATCAATTTTAACTAAACTTGGCCTTAATTTTGGATCCTCTTTTAAAGTTATTGCAGGTTCATCTTATATCCATGATTAAAGAAGAAAGTTCATCCGTTTAACTAAACATTTTATTTACCCAGTTTTTCCATCACAGGCGACAGTGGCCTGAAGCTGATACCATTATACTGGGACAAACGGTAACATTTTTTTTTGAGAATTGCACTTTAAAGGACAATTGCTTACATACAGGATGGCACAGCAGCTAGTAATAGTGATTTAGACCTCCTGTCTATGTGCATTCTCAATATTCTACATCGGCTGCATGAGTTTGTTTTCTCAGGTTTCCTCCCAAATCCCAGTGATGTGCAAGTTACGTAAATTGGTGTCCCTAAAATTTTCAAAGATCAACCCTGTGTGAGCGTGTTATTCATTGTGCTTAGTGATGGACTGCTGCTCATCCATTTTAGGACCTGCATCAAGCATACAGTGAAATGCTTTACCCATAAAGCCCAGTTACAGGGGAAGGAATTTGCTCTGATATGGATTAAATGTATGAATGAAATGCAAAGTTTTTCACAATTTTGAAGAGTTGCATGTATCCACAAACTTCATTTTTGTTCTGTCCAATCCAGTTTTGCAAAGTTGGGAGCTACAGTTTAACTTGAAGTAGAAACAGAATCTTTGGATGACATCAATTGCAGGGCAGATGCGCCCATTCATACTGGGCCAGTCTGGAGTTACCAGTCCTTGATCTCACACAGGTACAAAAAGACAGGCTGGGAATAAAACCTGCCTCTCAGCTTCTGTAATGAGTCAATACTGACCATAGTTCCATCATGCAGATGTCTATTCTTAATCATTTTCAAAACAGTTTATGATTTATGGTTCACTTCTATAATTGTACTCAAGAGTTTAAAAATCCACCCATAATCCAATTTCTAAACTTTCTTTTTCCCAATAAGGGTTTTAGATAGGCAGTCTAACCCATCCTGGAAGGGACACCAATCTGTCACATGTCCCAGACAGACATGGCTACGTACATTGACACCAGGTGACAATACAGTGTGTCTTGAAAATGTGGAGGACATGCACACTGCACACAGAAGGAGCTGAAGCCAGGATTCTGTGCGCTAGCAGCTTGAAAACAATTCTTACCAAATAAAAGGAATTACCTAAAGAACTAACTTATCTTCATGCACGCTTGATAATAATAAAAGATGTGTGTTTCAAAATTTTGATAAATTGGCAAAGTTACCGTTGCTTTTTCTTAAGGTAGTGTACAGCTGGATTTTACATCTGCTCTCCACTTTGACTTAAGAATGCCAACACGTACTTAGGAGTCAACCCTCCCACTGGTTAAATATATAATTAATTGTAAAGGCACATGTCTGCATGAGTGGGAGCACAACACTGTAGATAGACACGTCAGTTCAATGGAGTGCTCACAATGGCCTGACATAAGTTACAGTGCTGTCTTTTAAATGAAGGCTTATTCACTTTTTTGTACGTGAGAATTGTTATCTGGCCTTATATTTGTGATTTTCTATCCCCCCATTAAATGGATACAATATCTAGTTGAGTGGTAGAAGGGGCCAGAGATATAACATTATTATATAAAACTCAAGAAGCAATCTTAAATGGGGTGACAGTCCAATTCAATTCAATTCTTTATTGTCATGTGTATAAGTACCATGTACAATGAAATGCTTGCTTGCATGTGCCCCCACAGAAAGTGAACATAGACAGAAAACACACAATAAATAAATGAATATAAATAAGTAAATAAATAAAACCAGAATCCTAGGAATAAATAGAGACAGTGGCAGAAGTATATGTGCAGGTAGCAGTGGAGGTGACACAAGGTTAGTGGAGGTGACACAAGGTTACTGATTGTTCATGAGTCTGATTGCAGTTGGGTAGAAACTGTTCCTGAACCTGGAGGTGCATGTCCAAATGGACTTTAGTCGCTTCCCCAATGGGAGGAGGGTGAAAAGTGACAGTGCAGGGTGGCTGGGGTCCAATCTGATACAGTTCACTTTCCTGAGACAGCGTGTAGTGTGGATGTCCTGGATCACAGGGAGCTGTGTGCCCGTGATCTGCTGTGCTGTATTCACCACACGCTGCAGAGCACTGCAGTCCTGAACTGAGCAGCTGCTGTACCAGGATGTGATGCATCCTGTCAGGATGGATTCCACTGTACACCTGTAGAATCTGCACAGGGTTGTGAGGGACATCCGGGCTTTACTCAGTCTCCTGAGGAAGTAGAGGCGTTGTTGGGCTTTCTTGGCTACTGCTGCAGTGTGACTTGACCATTAAAGGTCATCAGTGAGGGTGACTCCGAGGAACCTAAAGCTGCTGACCTGCTCCACAGCCTCACCTCTGATGTAGATGGGGCTGTGCTCTATTTCCTGTTTGCGGAAATCCACAATCAGTCCATTGCAGGACACAGGCATCCACACATCACATACATTAATAATTAATCTAAATGCATGTCTTTGATATTTAGGTGGCAAACCAGTTTACACAGAGAAAAGCCCACAGGATTCAAACTCAGTCTCCTGGAATTGTGTGTCCATTGCACTACCCGTTGTGCCACCATATCTCCTTACCTTGCTGAAAATGGACCTCCTAACTCTACTTGTATAGTAGCTTACTCCTTTCAGATGGAACAAGCAGAAGCTGACAAACCGAGTCCATTCAAGAGAGCAATTACAAGTGGACAGACTGGTAGTTTATGGCAATAGGCAAACATCCAAACAACACAGTAAATATTCTGAACCACATACTTTTTAATTTACTTGTCACTGTTTAACTTTGTTTTTACTTAGTTTTAAGTATCCTGAACCACAGAGTCTTTAATTTACTCCATACTTTAGTATTCCATCTGTTCTTTCATTCATTGTCAATTGAGATAGATGTGTGCCCAAGTAGATGTTAGGGACATATTGTCTTCCCTTTCTGAAAGTGTTAACATAAATCTTCACACAGTCTACACTTTTCCAAGATGTCCTCCATGCTTAAAGCTGCTCACGGGCAGGACACTTGTGCCCAGACCTCCTGCGGCTACTGGTATTTCCCACGACAATCAAGAACCTATTAACCTCTATCAGGTCAAAATGTAGTCGGGTGGTTCAAAGTCCTAGTGGGGGGGCTGGTGTGCTGACCTCAGTCTGGGTGCTGACAGAGGGGTTAACAAGCAATGCAAACACAAACTGTTTTCATCTCCCTGGCAGATGGCAACAGGCTTCTAGCTTTGTTCTGCCGACCTGACTGAGGTCTCACAGTCTGATATTTAGGCCTTTAATTGCCCTGACTGGCTGTGGGCACAGCACATACTAGGCATGGAGTGTTTTGCACCTTGTTTTATATTATAACTGTGTTTACTAGTCTTTAATTAGAGTTGTTTTCTTTATTATGTTGCATCTTGGGTCTAAAATAATATTGCAAAAAAAAAAAAAAAAACAGAAAAGTAAACAAGATCACATTTCAAAAGATGTGCTGTCACTGGGAATATAAATCAGCATTTCCCAGCAGATCCATAGAGAAGCGTTTTTGCAGAATCTACTCATAATTGCCTTTTTTCCAATTGCTGAGTTTTCCTCTGATTCACTGAAAACCTGACTCATTTGTTTTAGCAAATATAAAAGTCAAGAGTGCATTTTGATAAAATCACAACACAATTATAATGTCAATTATTCATAAAATGATGCTTCATATGGAGCAGATATTACTGGTCAGGGGTTTTGGATGGCCAGGATACTGGGGAGATAATTTTGTCCTGAGACTTAAAGCAGTCTTGTTGATCAGTAGGAGTTTACTGCATATTTGCTATCCAATGAATCAGTGCTTAACACTGCTGGCTCTTGGCTCCAGGAAACTCATTTTGAACTTTGCCTTGGTCTCATTCTTGCAGTTTCTCCTGTGTGTTTTTCTACAGTTGTTTTGGTTTTACCCCCATACCCCAAAGTCATGCGGACTAGGTTGATAATGAACTGTCATTTCTGGGTGTGTGAACAGGTGTAATAAACTGTCCAGGATTAGCTTCAGCCTTGTGGTCTATGCTTCTGGTCATCCCTATGATCCTGATTTGTATTAAGTGGGCTTGAAAATTAAAGGATAGCTGGTCCTGTTCACAGGGGTCAACTCTCAACCAATGGCATTTTATCCACTGGGGTACCACAGCACACTCTCCCAAAAATTCAAAATCAATCTGTAATTATTTCAAAGGTTGCTGAGTTCTTCTAGTCTTAAACTGGGACTTAAAATCTTTTCTTTGTTATTTATCACTATCAACAACAGAAATCACACTGAATTAACTAAAAATACACACATGGAATAAATGATAATAAAAATATCTAAAAATCAATGAGCTACATAAACACAAATATACAACCCCGCACACACACCAAAAATGCAATTTTTAAATAATTAAGAAGCCCAATTCCTTACTCCACACACATTACACAGCCTAACCCTGTAAAAGAGGTCACCAGAAGTCTGAGGGGTATAAATGCCTAAAAAATCCAAGAAGAAAGGCAAGAGTATAAGCAAAAGAATGAGTACAATAAAAGGAGTGCCAGAAATCAGCTAGCCATCCAATACCTGCTGTTTTGTTATGGGGTACCAGAGAAGGACTTCACTTTACCTATAATATCCCCAATTTAACCTCTACTCATTTATCTCTTAGTCGGCGCATGTGTTATTTATAATTTACTTAAACAGAGTGTACAGCAATCAAGCAGGGGGTGGTACAACGTTGTATTCACTCATCATAATTCTTAAGCATAAATATCCTTAGGTTTTAAAATGTGCCGAAAGTTGACGCAAAGCAATTACATGTGTGTGTAAATACAACCTGGATCAATAGCAGCACTTCTCGTTGAAGACTAGACTCCAAATGAGCTTGGTGCTCAGGTAGAAGGTCTTCTTGTGTTACGCAGTGGGCTGGTCTGTCTTTATGGTAGTGTTTCCAGCTGAAATTGCTAGGGTAGAACTCAGAACATTGAATCAACGCTGGTATTTGAGTCTTTTTACACTTTCCTGATGTATTTTTGGCCCAATAGGACATCAAACAATAGAGGTCAACACCCTTCCTATGGTGACCTTTTGTCCCTCGACCAGTCCCATCCAGGTCTTACCTTTCTTCTCAATTCTTCCAATAGTCAATGTTTTATCCATAACAACATTCTCACAGGACATATCCCGTAGTTTAAGACTCCCACACTGACCTCAAACACCCCTTGCTACAGATTATAGCCAGTCATGTGGCATGCCAGGCAGCTCAGAAAATCTTACATACAGTAAACATAATTATTTGTAGACCATCAGAGTCCATACCCATATCACTAGCAGCCCAGTCATGCTGCAGACTGTTGAATGTTGGGGTCACATGACTCACTGAACAATGCTGGTAGAAGTAAATGTAAATTAAAGAAGGGGATTTTTCAGAGGCTAAAGGGGAGATAATTGGTGGGTTTAGAGCAAGTGGTTACTGCTGATTTTGTGGTAGTTGCACACAGACGGAAAAGCCTCAGTTGTGAGGGAGTGCAGAGAGGTTGATGAGAAGAAATATATTTGGTTAAAGGGTGAATATAAGCAGTAAGAATAGAAAACAGAAAGCTGGAGATGGCAGCTCAGAAAGAAAACATTGGGTTTGAGTTTCAAAGCATTTGAGTAAATGAACTAAATTATATGAAGGACAGAATGGGGATCTTCATCCATGCCCATGGCAGGACACTTACGGTGGTTAAGGTATACATGATGTATGTACTGTATTTAAACTGGATATGCTCATAGCTCTGATTTTTGAAGTTTAAGGAAATATTTTTAGGTACTAAAAGAAGATCTCACTGCCAAGCTGAGAATATTAGTAACAAATTCCCTACATGGAATTATGTAGAAGGGTGTAGATAGCAAAGAAAATTTATATAGGGGAATGGAAGAAAGTGGAGAGGAAACTGGGATGCCAGTGACTTTAGGAACAGGACAAAGGAAATAAGTGATTGGAATATTTGAAGCCTGGCCTCATTCGTAAGTGTTGTACTACCTTGATGTGTCCTGGGTGTAAAAGAGATGGGATTACTACCATTGTGAAGGAATGAAATATGAGTTAGCACTTCCAGATTGCTAAACTCGACTCTACTCTACTAAACAATTAATTTTGGTATTGAAGCTTATAATGTATATTGAAACACAGGTGTTATAAATGACCATTGATAAAATTGCTTTTCATATTATTAAAAACATGACAATATGTAGTTATGTTCATTTTTTTCTTCATTAATAAAGGCTAATCTCCTGATACTGTATGTATTTGTTAAGTGGTTTTTCTCCCACAATTATAAATTATGTCCACAACGGTAAACTTATTTTCCACAACAGGGAAATTCAGCTCAGTCCATGGAAGCCCATAGTGATTATTTGTGTTCATTGTATTCAGTGTCTTCTTATTAGTCTTGACTTCTTGTTTTTCTGTTTCTACACTTCATCAATGAATTCTGAATCCACCAGACGTACGATACTCACTAATGCTACAAACAGGCGCTTTTACCCTCCAAGAGGTCTGGGTTTGTGAATGTAATACTATGAAGTTCTTAATTATGTATCCATTATTCAAAAGGCTCAGTTGCAAGTCACAATGCATCCTTTATGCATGGTTCCTTCCAAGCAATTTTATCAGTTTATTTGTAGTTCTGTAATGCAGATATAAAAGACCTGAGTGACTTTGAGAAGGCCAAATCACCATGGCCAGACGACTAGGTCTGAGCATTTCTGAAAAGACAAGGTTTGTGGAGTGCTCAAAGTCAGCCATGGTGACTCCCTACCGACAGTGGTATGAGAATGGAAAAGCCACAAACTGCCAACAAGGTGTTGGACAGCCAAGACTCTGTTATGCGAGATGTCAACAAAAGCTATTCTGTCTGGTATGAATGATCATAAGGGTTACTGTGGCACAAACTGAAGATAATTTTAATGGGGGGTTATGGAGGTAATGTGTCACAATACACAGTGCATCAAACCCTGCTGTGTAGCCACAGGTCAGTCAGATCCTCCATGCTAACCCCTGTCCACCAAAAAAGGGCACACGAGTGATGGAACTGGAGGAAGGTCTCCAGATCCAGTGAATCCTGTTCTCTGTTGCATTACATGGATAGCCAGTTATTGTGAGTGTCATTTACCTGATGAAGAGATAGCACCAGTACACACCGTGTAAAGGAAAAGTAGTTGGAGTAGGTAGTGTAAAGCTCCCTTACACACTGCACAAATTGTTTGGAAGGGGTTTGAGGAACCTGATGACAAGTTCACAGTATTGCGCTGGTCTGCAAATTCCCCACAACTCAGTCCAATTGAGAATCTGTGGGATGTGTGTGGGATGTCTCAATGCATCTCCACCTTACAGCTTACAAGAGTCAGAGCATCTGCTACTAACGTCCAGTTACCAGATACCACAAAACACCTTCAGTGGTCGTCTGTACCTATAAAGTCCAGTTTTGGCAGTACTTTGCATATTATGTGGGTTGTCATAATGTTTTTGGTCATCAATGTAATCAGTGAGAAGTAAAGACAAGAACATTCCAATAAATATTTTAATCTGTATATGATTAATAAAAAATGCATATCTGTCAGACAATTAATTAGACACAGATGCACCAGATGAACATTTTTCCTTCCATTCATTTTCTGTACCCACTTTATCCAATGTTAAGTTATGCAGATGGCAACAATTTGTTGAGTGCAGAATACATATACACGCACATGCTGGACCAGTTTAAAGCTGCAAATAGGCCTCATTTTCTGTGAGTAAAACCAACACACTCACAAGGAGAACATGTAAACACAACTGTGACAGTGACTTGACCCAGCCACCTGGGACTTACCTCTGCACTGCCATGCCTCCTCATCATATAGACACTCTTTCCTAGATATGTTCAACACGCCACCATTATTACTACCCAACCACAAAAATCATTCAGTGATTTAGGATAACCTTAAAAAAAACAAGTTTGATGCCACTTCCAGGTTCAGGATTTCACACCAAAACCACTTAAGTTAACACTTCTAGGTGCACTTCAAGTGAGCTACACTTCAGAACATCCATTAAACATGCTGATGAGCCCCTGACTTACCCAACTACCTCCATGTTGTGTTAAGTATCATTACTTCATTCATGAAAGAGGACGTCTGCAGTGTCCCGGGATAAGAGCTGCTTAAATCCTTTAGCGCATAACACATCTGTATTAGGCCACTAGCAATATGGAGGTTCTACATTCCCTTCTTCATTTTGGGATTATTATATTGTTAGACTGTGTTGGGTTTTATTCCATCATTATTTTTGATAAAAACATAAAACACATATAATTAAATTAAGGATAAAATATTTAGCTGTACGATCCAATAAGGTATATATGAAGAAATAGGGGAGTGAATGTTAAAAAGCTCCATTACAGTTTATTTCCTTGGGTTCTAATGACAGAAACAAATGGAAAAAAATATTCACAACATTCTGTTGAAGAAAGATGCTAATCAAAAAACACCATTTTTTATTTTCTTGACATTTGTAAGCCACCTCCTATTTTACCCTAGCAGCAAATAACCAACTTTTTGTTTAGGCAACTCCACTGCATATGTTTTCTTTATTGCTAAAAATCTGACGGCTGTTCATTTCCCATCTACATCACTTCAGGCGTCAGTGTGGTTAAACATTTGTAGTTATTGACAGATGTAAGTGCAGCCTTCAGAATTACTCACACTGAAGTGACAAAAGCATGGGACATGATTTATTGTGTAGTTCCTGTTCTAGCGACATTAACTTGAGGTGTTAACTAAGCTACTAAAATACGTATAAAAGAACACTTCAGTCGCCTGTTTTAACTCTGCTACAATCTCAATGTGAATGAACAAGTCAATCGACATTAAAACCAAATGCTAAATTAACAGGTCTGCTTTTGTCATTCTGGTGAGGCAGGTTTAACTCACAATAAGAGATACTTTACTAAAATGTCCCATCTCCCAGGAGATGAACCTCCAACGTGTCTTCTTTTATGCACCATGCTTTAAATAGCTGGTGGAGTCAAGCAGAGCTCTGTACAACTCAGCAGTTGCACTTTAATGTTCATCAAATACATGTGGGCTGTTGACTCAGATTACTCACCGTTTGAATGTTGGTGGCCTTTAGTGACAATGTGGGTCACTGGGCAAGCTTTTATTTGTAGGCTTTCACGCCATTAATTATTTATTTGTGTAAAACAAAGATCAGTGGGAGTTGGCATGGTGTCACCAACCCTGCTGTCAAAGGTGCTTAAAGCCTCCCATTTCGAGTCACTCCTTGATTATGGGAGGCAGACTGGGCCGGAGAGTATGACATCAGTGATTCACATCCTGGAAGGAAAGATGACTTGTGACATGGATTTAATATTTTTCATGTGTTTAACTGTTGAAACCCTTGTGAACTAAACCAAAATGGATTTCATAAAACTTTCACACAATTACAGGAGGGACAAAGGAAATGTGTAATCTGGTAAGACCTGACCTGATTAACCCCACCTTGTACAGATCTCCACATTAATTGATAGATATTTGGCCTAACAGTTATGGCTTTGCACTTTAAACCTCTTGGGTGACAGTTCAGTCCCCATCACCTCTGTAACCCTAAGAAAATTCACTTAACTTGTATCTACTCCATTGCTATAGAGCATCAATTTATAAAGATCTGTGTTAAAAAATCATTACATAAAACAAAGAAAGCTTGACTGCACTTTAATTGGTAAGAAATGTCAGTTAGTCTTTCTTTAGACAGCGTGGGCCTTTAAACCCCAAAGCTGGCAGTTCAGCCCGTGTCTCTGACTCCATTACATGTGCTCCAATTGTAAAACACAAACAAATACATGTATTTTATATGCACTTTTAAAGCAGTTTAGGATGATTTTATTACACAAACATCTATCCATTTTGTAGTCCACTTTCCAGTTCCACTGGGCCCAGAGTTGGACTGAGTGCCATTACAGCACCAAGTTCATTTACACATATCCTTACTCATACTCATATTTTCTATTTTTCAGTTTAGAGACCCTTTTTAAATGCACATCTTTGGGGTGTGGAAGAGAAATGAGACTGACCAGAGAAAAACCCATTCCGACATGAAGAGAGAGTGTAAATCTTCATACAAGTGGGGGTTCACGAGAGCGCAGCAACAACTGTCTCCTACTCTCTAAGGCTACAACTGAAAATCACTGAAAAAGTCATCTGATGTGGCAGAGGTAACTAAATTCACATTTGATTTACCTTCAACCACTTTTGGCAATTCAGTGAAAGAGCTCATTACAAGTCAGTTCTCTTTCTGTTTTTTGCTTCTGTTGGTTTGTGATTTGAGCCATGTCTACATCTAGTTCAAACATGGAGAAAATGTGTAAGTCTTCCCACAAGCAGGTGGTGTGCCAGTATGCCACCCACTATATACAGTAGTATAAAGGTGCTATGTAAAATAAAGTTTGGTTATTTGTACTTTGAAAATTTGTTGCCACTCATACCTCTTTTAAGAGTAATGGGTGTCCTCACAGGAATACAAGCTTGCACACAAATTGCCTGCAGATTTTCACATTTGTCGTTTTTATTTATTTTCTTTGGCACAGTATACTTATATGCATTTGCATTTTCTTCATACGGAATAGCACTTTTTTGAATGGCTGCAGTTCTCCAAGCAGCTCTTCACTGAGAGCAGACACATTGTTAGGTAGTCCCTTCTTTTTCACACTTTTACATTCTAAGATTTTTGAAGACACCATTGTAAGCTGCAGTAGATATTTGTAATGAACAGCAATGATGAGTATCAGGAACTCTGTAGTCTACATTGTTTGTCTAAGCTGTTATGTTGTTGCATCGTTTTAGTAATCGAGAAAGCAACTTTGGTTGTGATGTGGTGATATCTTCAGAGACGATCACACACCTCACTACTCGAGTGCTTCAGACTTGAGGGGGTAGATCAGAAGAGGTAGATATACACATTTCAGAGTGTCACACTCAGTACCTGTAAGGGCACAGTGGCTGCAGATCTCCAGAGTCCGTCCTATAGAACGGTGCTATTGTGGCTTAGCTTCTTTGTCAAGGAATACTTTTATTCCCCTTTTTAATTTTATACAATTGGATTCCAAAACTTTGTTTATTTTTTCTGAACCAGTTGCCAGTGAACATTCAGATATAAATAACAGACAAGCTAACCTGTTCCCATTTGCAAATGTGTGTGTTCATCATTGACTTGAAATTCTAAAAAATAAAAATAAAATGTAATAAGGAATAAAAAACACAAGCACTGGAAAGTATGATCTGCTGTTATCGACAAAAAAACTCAGAATCTGCTGTATGGGTAAGGTCCAGGACTAAAATTTGATTAAAATGGATCAATGAAACATTAGAAATATCTGACGTGGCAGAATGAGAGCACTTAAAAGCCATAATTGAACAACATTTTTTATTAGTAGCAGGAATTGGCTTCTGATTAAGGAAAGGTCAGAGGAACTGACCTTGGCACCCGCAAAATAAATGATGACGTTTATCCCTCTGTTCAATTCTGAATCTGCTTCTGCCTTTACAGTGCATCAAAGTTCTGGAACCAATTGTGACACCAACGGCCACTAGGCAGGAGCCAACCCTGGGTGGGACATTAGTCTAGTAGGACACAAAAACACTTGCTGGGTTGTACTGGATTTACCAGTTAAATCAATTGAACAATAATATTTCTTTATATACAGTAGTTCCTTCCAATACAAAGTACAGTAAAATTGAAGGTATTTTACAAATGGTAATAGATAGATAGATAGATAGATAGATAGATAGATAGATAGATAGATAGATAGATAGATAGATAGATAGATAGATAGATAGATAGATAGATAGATAGATAGATACTTTATTAATCCCAATGGGAAATTCACATTCTCCAGCAGCAGCATACTGATACAATAAATAATATTAAATTAAAGAATGATAATAATGCAGGTGAAAAACAGACAATAACTTTGTATAATGTTAAATGTTAACGTTTACCCCCCGGGTGGAATTGAAGAGTCGCATAGATTGGGGGAGGAACGATCTTCTCAGTCTGTCAGTGGAGCAGGACAGTGACAGCAGTCTGTCGCTGAAGCTGCTCTTCTTTCTGGAGATGATACTATTTAGTGGATGCAGTGGATTCTCCATAATTGATAGGAGCCTGCTGAGCGCCCTTCGCTCTGCCACAGATGTTAAACTGTCCAGCTCCATGCCAACAATAGAGCTGCCTTCCTCACCAGTTTGTCCAGGCGTGAGGCGTCTTTCCTCTTAATGCTGCCTCCCCAGCACACCACCGCGTAGAAGAGGGCGCTCGCCACAACTGTCTGATAGAACATCTGCAGCATCTTATTGCAGATGTTGAAGGACGCCAGCCTTCTAAGGAAGTATAGCCGCCTCTGTCCTTTCTTGCACAGCGCATCAGTATTGGCAGTCCAGTCTAATTTATCATCCAGCTGCACTCCCAGATATTTATAGGTCTGCACCATCTGCACACAGTCACCTTTGATGATCACGGGGTCTATGAAGAGTCTGGGCCTCCTAAAATCCACCACCAGCTCCTTGGTTTTGCTGGTGTTCAGTTGCAGGTGGTTTGAGTCGCACCATTTAATAAAGTCATTGATTAGGTCCCTATACTCCTCCTCCAGCCTATTCCTGATGCAGCCCACGATAGTAGTGTCATCAGTGAACTTTTGCACATGGAAGGACTCCGAGTTGTATTGGAAGTCCGATGTATATAGGCTGAACAGGACCGGAGAAAGTACAGTCCCTTGTGGCGCTCCTGTGTTGCTGACCACAATGTCAGACGTGCAGTTCCCAAGACGCACATACTGAGGTCTGTCTTTAAGATAGTCCACGATCCATGCCACTAGGTATGAATCTAATCCCATCTCTGTCAGCTTGTCCCTAAGGAGCAGAGGTTGGATTGTGTTGAAGGTGCTAGAGAAGTCTAGAAACATAATTCTTACAGCACCACTGCCTCTGTCCAAGTGAGAGGGGGATCGGTGTAGCATATAGATGATGGCATCTTCCGCTCCCACCTTCTCCTGATATGCAAACTGCAGATAAGTAATAATAATAAGTAACTAATAAGTAGAAACAAAGAAAAATAATAATCAAGTACATTAATTATACTAAGAGATAGATGGTCAGTGGGTAGAGGAAAAAAAATTCAGTACAGAAAAAAGTCTTTGGGCTTCCACAACCAAAAGCCCACCCAGGCCTCACTGGGCATATATGCATGTGATATATAGGAGCGCCACTTAGACAGGAAGAGAGAAAATGCAAATTTCACAGTAGAGTCAAAGCCAAGTACCTTGGGCTATGCCAACCACAGTGCCACTTGCCCCTTAATTCATAACAATATTTGCTTAAATGTTAGAAAAATGCTAGATTTCCATCAATCCTTTTTATGCTATTTGTCAGGAAAGGCAAAAATCACGGTGAAACCTTCACTGGTGCAGACTAGTCAAAAAAATCGCAACCCCATTTTAAAATGGGAAAAGCCCTGGAAGAAGAAGAAGAAGAAGAAGAAGAAGAAGAAGAAGAAGAAGAAGAAGAAGAAGAAGAAGAAGAAGAAGATTACCCAGTATTAGGTCTTCAACAAGAACAAACCAGAAACCTTTCTTCAAAATCTGTTAGTCATATTCACAGACATCTGACCATCTTGGTATTTGACAGCAATCAGTAGTATTGGATGCTCCTTGAAAACTCCACATAAAATGTACCAACTCCAGAAGTGACACCATGTATTTCACAATGAGTCTTTTCTTCATCCAGAGTATCTAATTCTATTTTCTGTTTTTCAGTATTGATAGCTCAAAATAGACGACATCTAATATAACATTTGGCAGCTAAAATTTCAGTGTAGTGTGATGGATAGCCGGGGCCCATGTCTGGCCGGGACGCCCCTTCACCACATATATCAGGGGGATAGGGGTGGGAAACCCAGTATCTCCCCCGGACGCTAGATGGCAGCCTCCCTGGGTTGCAGCAGTGCCTCAGTCTCCCCCAGGGCTTCATAGGGGTTGGAGTTCTGTGCAGCTCTGTGGGGTTCTGCAGGCGCCACCAGGGGGTGTTGCAACAAGAACTGCTGGCCCCTTTTTGTCACTGGTTTCGCCTTACCCGGAAGTGCAGCCGGATGTCGGCAATGAAACACCTGGAGCACTTCTGGGTACCCAATAAAAGGGAGCCAGCGACCACCACTCAGCGGCCAGAGTCAGGAGGAAGAGGACGAGGTTGCCAGAGAGGAGTGGTGGTGCCAGAGAGAGGAGTATAAGTGCTTGGTGTTACTTGTGTACTGTGCTTGGGACTGTGTTGTGGATGGAGGGATTATAGGGAAGACGTGCCCTCCAGCTGAAGAAAAATAAACAGTTTATTTGTTTTACACATGCCTCCGTGTCAATCTGTGTCCGGTCGAACACAATATAGTGCCTTTACTTACAGTAGAATACAATCAGTTTGGAAATTGCACATTCTCCCACTGCAGGTTTTCTTTTGGTCAGGGCTGTCACCACAGAACCAGGAGAATAGCTGGATGTTTTCATTTTGTCAGATATCAGTCATTCTCCAAACCGCTATATCCTAACACAGGGTCACGGGGGTCTGCTGGAGCCAATCCCAGCCAACACAGGGCACAAGGCAGGAACAAACCCCAGGCAGGGCGCCAGCCCACCACAAGGCACACACACACACACACCAAACACACACTAGGGACAATTTAGGATCGTCAATGCACCTAACCTGCATGTCTTTGGACTGTGGGAGGAAACCGGAGCATCTGGAGGAAACCCACACAGACACGGGGAGAACATGCAAACTCCACGCAGGGAGGACCCAGGAAGCGAACCCAGGCCTTCTTACTGCGAGGCAGCAGTGTGACCCACTGAGCCACCATGCTGCCCGTTTTCATTTTGTTTTGTTTATTATTTAGCCAATTACCTAATAGAGCATCATTCTTTTGCCATAATTTTAACTAATTTGTTCTCCAGGTTAAGGATCATTATTTTTTTATTTTATTCACTAACCGGTAGCTGAACAATAAAAAGGTGCAAAGTCAGCCAGCAATGATCTAAGCTAGGAAATAAGAAATAAGCTGATCTCATCCAGGATCTGAGCTTGACATTCCTGCATTAGATATCCCAAACAAATGTTGTCTGAGTAAATTACATTTCTAAATAGAAGCAATATGTGAGTGTGGGTATGTGGGTAAAATGCCTTCCGCCTTATTCCCATTGTTACTAAGATTGGTTCTGACTACTTGGATTCCTAAATTCGAAAAATGAGAGGAATAAAAAAGGAAGAATAAAGTCAATGTCACATTACACGACTGCTAGTCATGAGATGTGTCATATTAGCCATATGTAGTCATCAATCTGGTCGCCAGACCATGTCAATTTAAACGACTGAAAATCACTGCCCATGTCACATTTACTGACTGAGCACCAATCTTCCAGCACAGTTCGCCCCTTTCTCTACCACTCAATAGCTTGCTCCCTGATGGAGCTGGCGCTATACAAAAGTTTAACATTCAGCAGCAATTTCAGCTCTTTTTTCTTTTTTCCATTTATTTATGATACATAACAACATGAGACATCAGACAGATGAGCCTCTCTTCTATTTTCTAGTATTCCTCGTTGCTTCCTTCTATGCATTGTACTTCTAGATGATCATTCATTGGTTGACAACTCTCAAGCATGCAGGGCTCACCCCATGACTAAAGACAGACTAGTCACAGACTGGCCGTGTCACGTTAGGAGATCAGTTTCACGGAAGCATGCCGCTGACTGTCTCCAACTCTCTAAGATTTTGTAAATAAAGGCTACAACTGAAAACTGCTGAAAAAGTCATGTAACATGAGTCTTAAGTGTATCTTTTATACAGACACGACTAAATAGATATTCAGTTAATATTCAGTCACTTTTAACACTTAAATGAAAAAATCTGTGAAAAGTCAGTTCTCATTCTGTTTTTTGTTTCTGATGATTCGAGACATGTCTCTATCTGATTCCAGGCCTTAACTTGTTGCTGGCAGGCTAGGCTCAAGGGAAAAAGTACTTTGATATTTAACCTTATGTTTCTAGCTATACAGCCCTTAAACTGACATCACACCCCACTGGGGAGGTGAAAGGATGTGATGCTCCACCAATTGGACTGCCTCACCCCCTTTTTCTTTTAGATTTTGAAAGTTTATTTTTTTAAATTTCCAAACTGCTTTTACAATAAATAAAGAACTGTCTTAAGCATTGCCTTTACCTCCTTGTTGGCTGGATAATTCAGTTTAGGTGGGTGAATCCATTCAATATTACTAATGGTTTGCTGCCCACTATGGCACTGCTACCGGTTTAGCAGATGGGAATAAAAATTATAATAGAGTCCAAATGTTTATCCAGCTAGTGGAACAGTTACATGGGAGACCTTAGTTCTTCTTTGACTTAACATTGTTGATGACATTTACCCAATTGCTTTTAAATTAATGGAAATTATATTAAAAAAACAAAGATAGCATTATTCCGAGAAATAAATGGATGCAACATAAGATATAATATTGAAACACTGGCACTTGTGCTGGGTTAAGTGGATTTCGTAATGGATAATTCATACTAAATGGTTTTACTGCAAACTTTTAGAGTGGTTTTTAATTTCTGTCAAGGAAATATAGCTTTCCAAGTTATTTACATTTGAGAACTCATTTTCTGACCACACAAATGCAATGATTTATTTTGAAATATGTTGTATAGTGGAAGGAAACACTGATGAGGAATTAAAAGAAATGAAACTTTATTGACAAGAGGTAATCCAAAATTTTGTTATAGCTGGTGGGTTATGCTCCTGTTTTATTGTATAGTTTTACATACCTAACACATACATAACATAAATAATCTAATTTTTTTGTTTTCTTCACATATATTGACCAGTAGGTTTTGGAATATTTACATATTATGCACAAATTTATTGTGTGTCCAACAGGCATAAAAGGCATTGATTTGACTGATGTGCGACAAATTACATGCATTATGCGCAGCAGAAAAGAACACAACTGTGAACAATGCTTTACATGTGCATTATTCTTTGTTTTCCACCCCAAGGAAAACCCTAAAAACCTCTAAAAAACTTTTTTAGTGTCATGATTACAAAATTTCCTGCAAAACTAATTTTAGTGTAAATTTTGTGAAACAGTAGGTGAATCAAAACTTGATTCTTTCATTCATCACTGGTCACTAACAATCCAAAATCAAAAGGCCCAAAATGCAAACTGCATATCTTTCCCCTCAATAACACTTGTACTTTATTTAAGGCCTTCACTCCAAAGACTTGTCAAAGTGTGATGCCATCATAGGTCACAAACCATGTGATTAGCAATGACAGTCTTTGCTACAAAGAGTAAGGTAGCAGACATGGTTGGATATATAAAAATAAAAAATCAAATGGTAATGTGGTGACAACACAAAAATAATGATATGATTACATGAAAGCAGAAAAACAAAACAATCATGCATATAAAAAGATCAAATAAAAGGTTTCAAGGTTAAAAACACAAGTTCTTAGCATTAACACTGGATAGTTAGGATAGTCCTTGCTAAACAGAATCAGTACAGAAGCAGGCTTTTAAGCGTAACGATTTATTTACAGCTAAGTGTACACACTCATCATTTGGTCATCATTTCTCAAATTTATTAGTTTCAATTGAGTGTACATATTGTGGAATAGAGTGACTTGGAAAGTCCTAAAAATAGCTAGGGGGCCAACCTGGCCACCCCTTTTAAATGCAAGGCAATACAAAAAGGAACAAATTTCAAAGAAATGGGGGTACAAGAACACAAATCAAGCAAATAATCAACAGGTCTTATATCAGCAGATCTGACTGGGATAGACGTCTGAGATGGAACTCCGTTAGCAGCGGTGTTATTTTATTCTTTTTTTAACCATCATCATGTGGTATCCTGCACTGAACTTGAGGGGCTTTAATTAAAGTCAATGCAAGTATATAGAAGCATGAGTAGCAGAAAAAGGGCTCAGCAAGAAATTAAAAAGACAGCTAAAGATTCATCTAAGTCTAAACAGGCCTCAAGTTCAAGGTACAACCTGGAACAGATAGGTAAAAGAATTGATCTCCAAGGACTTGTTGTTGCAGCATCAGCTCCAGCCGAGAACGATAGTAGAAGTGAAACCGCATGTGAGTCAGGCCAGGAGAAGTCGTCGATTCCAGAAGGATCATTTGAACTGTGCATGGTCGTACTATCCCCACTGTCAATTACCCCCAGCAAGTCCAACTCCACCAACTCCAACCGGGCTTGCTACTCTGCCCATGGAGCACAGAGAAGACCAAAACGAATAGTCCGTGCTAAAGGCAATGATTACTGCAATAACTACTGCTCTCAGAGGGGACATAGAGGAACTAAAGAGTAATATAAAGAAGGTTACAAATGATACAAAGATATAAGGAAAGATATAAAGGACATAAACATGACAAATGAGAAGCTGCTTCAGGATATTAAAGACATGATAGAAAAAATTGAGGAAAAAATACAGGAAAATGTGAGTAAGTTTGAGAATAAATTTAGAGCCCTTGGTGTTCAGCTTGAAGATGTTAAGCAAATTTCGTATTGAAATAGTTGATCAATTGGCATCTACCACTGACGAAAAAGCAGTGGCTGCAAATTCCAAATGCAAAGTGCATGGAGTCAGCCTAGTTGAACTGGAAGGTGGATACAGAAAGAATAATATGAAAATTAAAGGTGAAAATGAAAACCATGAAAGTCCAAACCTAGTGAAATTTATAGCTGAACTATTTTCTAAAATAATTGGAGAAGACTTCAAATCAGATACCGAGATATCAGCAGATGCCTCAAAACCAAGAAGCCTCATTGTATGTTTCGACAGATTACATTAAATTAAATTTGATGTCACATCTTAGACTATAACAAGAATGTATTTGAAAATAACCACATTCATATTTTCCTTGATTTCTCACCTTCAACAACTGCTAAATGTGCCAGATTTTACAGAATTAAACAGAACTTATGGAACGCCAAAATCAGATACAGCCTCTTGTATCCTGCTAAATTGAAAGTGGGTATTCAAGGCAAGTTCTACACTTTTAGATCTCAGGATTAAGCAGAAAAAGAGCTAAGAAAATTGATCCCAACACTTTCTGAAATACGATTGTGAGTCAAATCGTGTCCTGGCAAGGCAAAGAAGATTGTACCTGCAATTTTGTCCATTCGTAATGGAACTTGTGCCATAATTGTACATTCAATTTCCTGCTTGGCTATTTTTACATTTTAATTACAATTATAATTTTTTTTGTCCCCAAAGGAGACTGTTTAACATTATACCCTTGGTTTATTGTATTAGGATTGTACTATCATACATTATCGGCTTATCCAAGAGTACTGTTTAACATCATTCCCTGGGTTTACTCTTTTAGGACTGTTTAAGATTATAATCTAGGTTTATAGTATTTGGACTGTATCACCAATAGATACTTCTACTTTAATCCTTCTACCCCACTGCTGGGGGGCTTGGTTTGTTTTGGATGTGCTCTGTCTCTAGGTATATCAGGGGATTGGGACCTAGTGGTCTAGCCTAACATGGTGAGGCAAAATGGAGGGTTGGGGGGTCCTGGGGGAGAGAGAAAGAGATCAAGCTATTTCTAATCTATCCTTTTAACCCTTACAATTGTAAGTGCCAACACAACAATAGGCTTTATAGATTTAACTCCTTGCAAAATTGGAAATTAAAGTTAAAGCGATCTTATGTAATAATGTACTATGTTAATTTAAGACTACAAAATGTCAACAAAATTTCTCTATAACCAAACAGTGAACTTTGTGAGCTGGAATGTCAAAGGTCTCAATCACAAATTAAAGAGAAAGAAAGTATTCTCTCACCTAACAGGTCCAAACAGCAAGATAGTATTTTTACAAGTTTTGATTGGAGAGCAATTGGACTGGCCAAATAATCCACTCCAGCTATACAATTGACACAAATAGATGAACACACACAGGCTTGGTCCACAATAAAAATAAAATTTGCAGTACTTGTTTATATTCCTTGCTTTGTGCCCAAGTAAATACAAGTTATCGTTAATATATTAACAACTCAATTGTCCTTCATTCATTCAGAATATGGAACCAATGTAAGAAGTACTTCAAGACAGAGAAGCTTTTATATGTGGCACCTCTATATGATAACCATTTTTTTCCACCTTCTCAAACTTACACAGTTTTTAATGTTTGGAAAATGTACAGGATTAAATCACTTAGATATTTGTACACAGATAATGTCTTTATATCCTACGAACAATTACACTCCAAATTTAGCTTCCCATCAACACAATATTTCCACTATTCCCAAATGAAAAACTTTGCTAAACAAAATCTGACCAATTTTCCTCGCTTCCCACCTACTTCTATTCTGGTAGAAATATTGATCAGTCTTGAGGACTCAGACAGCATTTCTGTAATATATAAAAACATTTTAAAGTCCCTTCCTTTCAAAGTTCCCAGAGTACAATGGGAAAAGGATCTCTTACTCCACATTTCAGAAAAGGAGTGGAAGGCAGCCATGCACAGAATTTAAACTAGCTCTGTATGCGCAAAACATATAATTATTCAACTTAAAATCTTTTATTGAACACATCTATCTCATTTAAAATTGTCTAAAATGTTTCTAGGGCAAGATCCAACCTGCAAATGTTGCAGTTGAGCTCTAGCCTCATTGGGCCACATGTGTTGGGCGTGTACCAAATTAACATCATTCTGGACCAAATTCTGTCACAATTCCTCCTAACCCTTTAAAAGCTGTGTTTGGTGTACTCCCAGATGGGCTTAAAGTGGAGAAGGACAAACAAACTGTGATTGTCTTTACTTCACTATTAGCACGTAGACTTATCTTGCTCAACTGGAAGAATCCTAGCCCACCTCTTTTAAGTCAGTGGGTAACTGATGTTATATACTAATTTGAAATTGGAAAAAATCTAATTCTTTTTTAGTTGATCTGTTCAAAACTTTTTGAAAACCTGGCAGGATCTAATCAGTAACATTTTAGAATAAACTTTTATATTGGGGAATAGAATTCTCTTCCCTCTTTTCTCCTCTTAAAGTTTTATTTTGGCTGTTGGCCTTTCTCTCTTTCTCTTGCATGGGGGTTGAATTGAATTTAGTTTTGATAAGTTTGACTTGTTTGTATGGAATGTTACTTGCTTTTAATAACTTTAATTAACAAAAAAAAAAAGCAAGTGAGACGCCTCCTTCCGGAGATGGCCAGTTTTTTATGTGCTTTGGACTTTTGGGAGAGATGGAGGTGTGGTCAGCTGGTGTCCTGGAGTGACTTCTTTGAGCAGCAGAGTGAGGAGACAAGACAGTTCACCAAATTGCCCCTTTTTACCTCAGGTAGTATGGCAAGGTGATCCTCTGACACACATTCATGACAATATACACTGTACGGTATAATTATGCGACTCTTCAATTCCACCCGGGGAGGTAAATATTAACATTATACAATGTTATTCTCTGTTTTACCTGCATTTTTATCACTCTTTAATTTAATATTGTTTTTTATCAATATGCTGCTGCTGGAGAGTGTGAATTTCCCCTTGGGATTAATAAAGTATCTATCTATCTATCTATCTATTAGTGTTTTCAGTTCCAAAGTTCTACAGATTAAATCCTCACCATATGAGTTTCTTTCTCTAGTTTTCACAATCACAAATGCGTCTGCTTGGTATTTCTATATGGGCACAAGTTTTTTTTCCCATATCCCAAAGACATGTAGGTTATGTTAACTTTTGATATTTATTGATATTTCATGAAAGAGAATGTGTGATTCATAGCGTCTCCTCTGCACAGTAGAAACTAAGACTTGCTTTGCTCGACAACTGTTAAGCTGTGCTTGAAGCTGACTTGTCTTCTGAATGGGTTGTGACTTTGGGTCTGCCAGATCTCTACCTATCAGAGGTTCTTCCAGTTCCTAATTGCCTTTGGATTGTGTAGCACACCGTACTCATTGACACTTTGATTTTTTTTGCAATTTCTCTAAATGAAAGGTCTACACTTTTAAGAGTAATAATGTTCTATCTCATTTGAATTGTTAATTGCCATTTCTTGCCATTATCACTGGAATTTATAACTTTCTACAGTGTAATATTGTCCAAGTAGTACTTCAGAGGTTGTATTATCATAGTCTGTTCCAACTCTGCTTTAAGACAGACAGAGGGGTTTTAAGTAATCAACAAAACCTGGGACACCTGTGCAACTTGCAAGGCTTAATTTACTTTAATTACTGCAGAACATCTGTAGGTTCTAACCTATTAGTTGTTCTATGAAGAAGACCTTTTTGTAATATTCTAATATTTCATTTTTTCAGTTTTTGCTAACCTAGTTTTTAGGTTTACTGGCAGTTTACTGCTTACCTTTTCACCATATTACGTCATTTTTTGCATTTCATGTTTTTAAATTTGAAAAAAAAATATGGAAAAACTTAGGTGTTCTAAAACTTTTGACAGGTAATGTATATTCAGTGGATTCAGACCTCTTCGCTTTTTTCATAATTTATTGCTTTTTAAATTTAATTTTAAATGGATACATTTCCCATTTTTTCCCATTAATCTAACCTATAATGAGAAAGTGAAAACATGCTTTCAGAAAGCATGGGGTGGCCTCAGGACAAGTCTCTGACTGTCCTTGAATGTCCCAGCCAAAGCTCAGACTTAAATCCCACAGAACATCTGTGGGGAGACTTGAAGCTAGCAGTTTACAGACTCTTCCCATCCAATCTAATAGAGCTTGAGATGATCTGTCACGGAGAAAGGGATAAACTGTCCAAATACAGGTGTGCACAGCTTGTAGAGACCTACCAAGAAGAATCAGATCTGTATTTGCTACCAATTGGACTTCTACAAGGTACTGAATTAAGGGTGTGAATAATTAACATTGTGGCACGTGGCTGGGGGCGGTACCCAGCCGGGAAGCCCAAGAGGACTGGAGGAGGGCTTACGTCTCCTCCAGACCACGAGGGGGCGACCGCCCTGGTGGCTTTGGAGACCACGGGTACAGAGCTTTGAAGCTCAACCCTGTAGGGACCCGTGGTCACCACCAGGGGGCGCCCCGATGCCTTTGGAGCCCTGGCCCTCAGCACTTCCGCCACACCCGGAATTGCTACGGGGAAGAAGACCAGGGACACCTGGAGTGCTTTCAGGTACACAGCCGGCACTTCAGCCACATTGGGGAGTGCTGGCGAAAGATTGTCGGGAGGCACCTGGAGCACATCCGGGTGGTTATAAAAGGGGCCGCCTCCCTCCATTCGAGGGCTGGAGTTGGGTGGAAGACGACAGAGCTCAGGAGGAGAGGAGTGGAGGCGGTCAGGAGAAAGGAGGCATTGGATAGAGAGGCCTGGACTTTGGGGGAGTTTGGGGGTTGTGTGCACTTATTATTGTAAATATTAGTTGTAAAATAAACATGTGGTGGTGCTTAATATGATGTCTACCTGTCTGTGTCTGGCACTCGTTCCACAACATATTTAAGAAATTTCAGGTTTTGATTTTTAATACATTTGCAAAGGTTTTTGAAAATATGTTCTCATTTTATTATTATGGATTATATTGTGTGTAGAATGATAGGCAAAAATGGCAAATTTAAAATAAATGTACAGCACAATACATTGTGCAGAAAGTGAAGGGGTCTGAACACTTTCTGAATGTAGTAAGTTAGTATTCAAATCACTATATTTTGTAACAGTAAAGAGAATTTCCTAATTTTATTCTCTTATGTTTCTGTTAAACAATAAGCAGATTTTTAATGTCAAATTTTTCTCATTTGTCAAAGAGTTCAGTAATACTCTATAACAAAAAATAAATTGGACTGGATTTTTTTGGTTTACTGCTTGTATAAATAAATCTGCAAAAAATTAGTGACTATCAGTTATTTGGAAATGTTCATACATGGGATGAGCTCACATACTGTATATTGCTTTGGTCTGTGATATCTCTCTTCAGTCTTTTTCTCTAGTTCAGGTTCTTTTAAATGTCTACATTTTGATTTTTCTCTTCATCTTTATCCAAGTTGAGAAGTTTGTTTTCAGACAACAAAGGGGATTAAATCTACCCAGCACATAAAAGTTCTTAAAAATAAAGGGAGTGATTGCTTTAAAGTGTGGAAGAAACCTGTGATAAGGTCCCTGCATCAGAAGCAATGCAAACCAGAGAAACAAAAAGGAAGACTGAGATTCCAGAGTGACATAATATGAGACAAATATTTTAAGTGTTTAACTGCAGAGTTTGGCACAGTTTCAAACAGCTGGCTTTGTAATTATTTTCTTGAATGCATCAGGAAATATATTTTTCTCTAGTCATTTTTTGGAATACATAAGAAAGAGTCCATCTGTCTTCCAAACACTCTTATCCCGTACAGGATTACAGAGAAGATGGAGCCTATCCCAGCAAGCATTGGACACACAGCAGGAACAATTCAAGGACAGGGTGCCATTCTATCACAAGGTGTTAAACATTTGTGAAGATATACTCTTTGAAGAAAACTGAAAATTAATTTGAAACTTTAAGGTTTTTGAAAAAGAAATAGAATGAAGGACTTAATTTACACTTCTAGCATTTGTAATTATACCCTAAGAAGGCATAACTGACAGCTCAAGTTAGAAAGGATGACTGCATGGGTTTTGTTGGCCTCCCTGTCACATTGGAGATTTTATCATTTTCTTCTGTAATGTATTATGGGATTGTTGTGGTAGAGCTGAACAAAAGATATAAAATGATTCTCTGTATTGATCATAAACCATCTCCAAGCCATCCAGCTGAGGCATTTTGCCTCCAGATTGAAACATTTTATACATGGACTGTCCTGCAAATTGTTTAAAGCCATTTTTCTTTTCATAGTGAAAAGTATTCTTTGATGTAGGAACTTTGAACAAAATGCTGCATGAAATGATGGAGCCATTTTCATATAACTTGCCAGAGGAGATGGGATCAGTGATGTCACTAGTCTAGCATTGATCTGGGAGCTATGGAACATCTCAAATCCCAAGAATTAGGGGATGGTCTGGCCATACACGATATAGCTCAGAATGCCGTGTTGATTCTTAGGATTTTGACTGTTGCATAACCTTACAGATTCTGACATTATTGTTTGTGATAGATAGATAGATAGATAGATAGATAGATAGATAGATAGATAGATAGATAGATAGATAGATAGATAGATAGATAGATAGATAGCCATCCCTCTTCTTTATGCTGCCTCCCCAACACACCACCGCGTAGAAGAGGGCGCTCGCCACAAACATCTGATAGAACATCTGTAGCATCTTATTGCAGATGTTGAAGGACGCCAGCCTTCTAAGGAAGTATAGTCGGCTCTGTCCTTTCTTACACAGAGCATCAGTATTGGCAAGAATAATAGCATTGGCAGCAGTCATTGCTTAGACTAGAATTCTTAAATGACACTTCCAGGTGTCCTGAAACACAATTAGAAAATTCCAAGTTGAGACCTTTGCTGTCTTATATAGCCCCAGACAAAAATTATCTACTTACTGAATAGTATATCAAACCTACTTGATTGACAAAGATTGCATATTTCAGTAAGATATTAATATCTAAAACTTCCTGCACAATCTAAAGCAGTCCAGTGACCTGAGACAAAGACTGGACTCCTTTAGTGCCATGTCTCTTCAGAGAATCCTTGTGTACCACTGGTTTGACTTTGTGTCTAATGAGCGGTTGCTCATGGAGTCCCAAATGAGGCACGTTACCTGCATTGTGAGGGAGCATCAGTTTTTGGCACTATGGCCGTGTGGCACGATTCCCAGAGGGTGATCCGGCTTGCAGGATCCTCATTGTTGAAGACCCGAGCAGCTGGACCAGACCAAGGCGATGCTCATGAAACATTTGGCTGCAGCACATAGATGGTTATTTCCAAAGGGTGGGTGTGTATGTCTGGGGGGGTTGTAAACCAGAATCCCTAGCTATTTTGTCATGTGGTGGGTGTAGCAATGTGTTAAATCATTGCATGCTTCCCAGCCTGACATGACTGAGACGAGAGACCCATTTACCATGAGGCATTGAAAAAGATCTCTCTCTTTCTCTTATTCTTTTGCCTTAATCTTCTTTGGAATAACTTTGAAAAATAAACTTAAGGCTGTTTCATGAAAAATAAAACTAAATCTCTTATGCTGGTAGCATTGTTTAATTGATGCCACATGCCCTATCACCTCCTAAACTCAAGGCCAACTGGGAATAATTCAGAGGCTTCAGCTAAAGTATAACAAAACCAACTTGTAGCACGAAATCAATCAAACCAGATAGTGGAGCCAAGGTAGGCCGTAGCTCCTGGTAGTTTAGTCTTTTTGGACAGTCACAATGATTTAGGTCTGACTTCAGCCAACCAGTTTAACCAGTTTTATTCCTAGAGACTATATTAAATGCTGTCTCTGAATTGTTGCTACATCCAGGTATCTGTTGGAACATTAGTTTTATAAGACCACCTATTATTTCTGCACTCAGATTTGTACTAATATCCATTCCATATGACTCAGCAATGATGTCAAACTATAAAATAAGAACACATAACTCCAGTTCTAATGTCCTTACATTGGCTACCAGTTAAGCTTAGGGCTGATTTCAAAACCCTCCTTTTAACATACAAAGTATTAAAATGCCAAGGCCCTGCTTACTTATCTCATCTTATTATTATCTTATTATATTATTGTATCTTATAAACCAAAGCGCACATTGAGATTTCAAGATGCTGGCCTACTTAAGAACCCAAGGATTAAAAAAATGACAGTGAAAGGTCAAGCTTTTAGTTACAGGGCCCTAAAGTTGTGAAGTGTTCTGCCTGCTAAGAGATGCCCCATTCAGTCTCAGCTTTTAAATCTAAACTGAAGACTCACCACTTTAGTTTAGCATACCCTGACTAGAGCTGTTGATTAGCTGTGTATAATGCATTTCTGTTTTGTTAGTCATTTGCACGGAGTAATACAATGTTTTAAATCATTACTAATCCTTCTCTATTCTGTTTCTCTTCTTAGCATCTAGATGAGGCACTTGGTGCCATTGCTCTACTGCCAGGCTGCTCTCCTGTGTATGGAAAAGTCACCACAGATAAAGGAGCATTGGAATCATCATAAGGAAAGATTCTTTCATTAGATTGGATGACCAGCAGACACTCCAGAAGAGAAAACCCAGGAGGAAGTAGGTGGCTAGTTGGCTGAGATGTCCAGGACTGTCACTTTGTTCTTGACTTTCTCTTTGACAGATTTGATCTCCTTCATTGTTGACAGGCCATAGTTCATCAGTTAATTCATTGACAGATATTGTTAGTTTCCATTTGTGTTTGATTAGATCAGTTTCTACTTTTGTTTTCCATGTGTTTTGGCAGATCTGTATTTTTGTGTGTACTATGTCTGTATTTTGTGTTTTGACCAAGAACTGTTCCCAGCACACTGAGTGAAGAGGGATTATACAAAAAATAAGTTGTTGTTTTTGATGTGCATTTTGACTGTCTGAGGCTGCTTGATTTGTTCTGAATTTGACTGAATTTGGTCTCTTAAAAATTCTGAACATTTTTTTGTTTTGGTGGCAAAGAGAAAATAAATTTTGAAGAAACATTATTGATAAAAACGGTTGAATTAAGGACATAGAGATTAGTGAATCCAAATATAAACAGACATTAAAACAAAAATGAAGGTACAGTTTGTATTAAATATTTTACTGTCAAGAGTGCCCTTTTTAAATTTTCAATCTGTGTTCTTGCTACATTGAAACTCCCTGATACCATACTTGATATGTGATAAGTTGGGAAAGCATTTCCTGTGTTGACTAAAAATTACTGTTTCCGTTCCTCCATTCACATCATCATAAAATATCGAAGATTACTCTTTTTAAATGTCATTTATTCGACTTAACTCCCTTAGCACCAAGAAACGTTCAACTTTTTTCAAGAAAAGGAGAGGGAGCGATATCTTTGTTTTTACTATACTTCTGCACAACAATAAAATGACTAATGGAAAGAGCAGAATATATTATACTGTATTTACAATGTATAAGTAACATTATGAATAACAGAAGTACTTACTCATATATATAGTATTTACTAGAAAACAGCATGTTTGACAGTTTGCAATGAGTGTGATGTAATGCACAGAAATAATATAATAAATAAACAATATTTACTCAGATAGCTCCATCTTTGTCGGTAACAATGTATCGTCTTAAACCCCTGTCATTAGGTGATGAGAACAGAATTTACAGTATATCCAAGTAAATTAATTATTTTCTAGAGACAAATGTATCCTCAGAGGTCTCTACAGGAATACTCTGGGAACCTCTGAAGGCATTTTTAAGAGGACACATTATCTCATATCTTTCTCATAAAAATAAATTGGAAACCAAGAAAGCTTCAGCATTAATCAGTGAAATTACCAGAATGGATATAGAATACACCAGTTTTCTAAATCAGGCACTTTATAGGAAAAGACAGGTTTTCCAATCAGAATTTAACCTCTTGACAACTAAAGAAACAGAACAACTCATCTTTAAATTACGACATCATTACTATGAACACAGAGAAAAAGTCAATAAGATATTAGCTCCAGAAATCATCAAATGGTAAGTCTGCTGTAATGAGAGGTGAAATATGTTTGTTAACGGCTACTTCCAGTGTCCTTGCACACCTCCATGAAGGTTATGCTATATGCTTCAGTCAAGAAGGAACTTTATATATTGTGAGGGATGGCCGGGCCATATATTCCGGTCCACACCTCCAAGCCGCCAGATGGAACCCTCCCAGCAGCATAGAGGTTCCCCGAATTCCAGCAGGGCCTCATGGACCTTGTAGTTTTTACAACCAGGCCTGTTGGATACCATGGGGACCTCCAGAAGACGCTGTAGGGAGGCTCAGGGAATTCTACATGCCCTATAACCCGGAAGTACGTCGTAGGCAAGGCGACAAGGGAAATGATGTGCTTCCAGGATGAAGAAAAGGACTTTTTATCTGACCCGGAAGTGATAAGGAATCACATGGACTGTAGGGTTGGAACCACTTCTGGGTCAGGGAATATAAAAGGACAATGGGAAATCCCAGACGATGAGCTGAGCTGGGTGGAAGGGTGGCTACGCGTCTGGGAGTGGAGGATTGTGATTATTGATTAGTGATTATTGATTTATTAAGTATTATGGAGTGGAGGGTGCTTTGTGCACATTTATTATTATAATAAATTCATTTTGGACTTTTATCTGGTGTCTGACGTCTGGTCTGAGGGCTCAAGGGGTCATGGGGACCCTTAAACTGTCACAATATCTATTAACTCACAATCAAATGAAATCCATGGACACCTGAACTTCAAACCCTTTCCAGGAAGTATACCTGTTCTTTATCCAAGGGCCCTCTAAAATCGCTCTAATGGCTTCATTATCATTCCTATGCTTTGCAACATTGTACATAACACTGCCTTCTATTGTCCAGAGGTGCATAAGGGCCACATAGCTCTCCTTGACCACCACACATGTTTCGGATGCATATATCCATGCAGCTGCACAGATGTTTTTTTTTTGTTTTTTTTTTTTACCAGAGTCATTCTGCACCACCTTCTAACTCCTAAGCAAAGTGCTGCTTAACTATTTTAAAATATGACGAATGATAGTTATACATACATTGTAACAGACCAACTCCATGACACGACCTGTCACAGTGAGTTTAATCAGCAATCAACTTATACTATACATCTTTGGGAAAAAAGGAATACTTGGGTAATGCTCACATTGACATGCAGAGGATGTGTAAACTCCATGCAAACAACGATAAGATCACTAATCAAATTCATGTTCCTGGACATGTGAGGAAGTAGTGCTAACCACTGCATCATCTATTAATTAATTTACCATATTTGTTTAATAAGTTAAAGCAGACAAACTTTGAAATATTCCCAATTTTCACTTTTCCCTTTTACTTGACTCAGCAAGTGGTCTCCATCTTGTTATTTACTTTGTTTATTATATTAAGACAAGTTTGCCTTCGCTGCTGGAAATACCAAATACTAGTTTGAAAATTATTCTTGTTTCCATCACTTCCAGAGCTGCTCCCTACCTTGCCATGTTATTGGTACTAGTTTTCCACAAATCTCTACTGGAAAGTGAGAAAATGAATGCACAGGTAGAAATATAGTTGGAGGAATGAACTGTCAGATGGTGCATCTGATGGATGGAGAGATAAATGACATGGGGATTGGATACTGTACACTCCTGCCAAGGGCAGGCAGATTGATACTGAAAAATGAATCTTACAGTCTAATTCTGAAAAGTCAGCCCCTCTGCATTTTGATGTGGTTTTCTCAGCTGTATGTGTTTAATCACAGAGATAAGCAGCAGCCAAGTTGGAGAGTTTAAGCTGAGTGTCCCGAGTGAAGCACTTCTCATAAAACACCCTCCTGCCAGCAGATCTGAGGTGCCCTAGCTGTGAAGGAACTGATAGGGAGCAGATGAAACACGTCTTCTCATGGGGGCTTCTAGAATCCAGAGCTTTATAGAGGGAGGATGGTGAGGTAAATCGTGCGAACAACAGTGTCTGATAAACTAACCAGAAACCTCACAGGAGGCAGAGCTTGACAGCTCCTGCTATCTTGGCGTGTATGCAGACTTTATCAGGAATACACCATTCCCACGCTGAAGGATTTAGACCAACATTCAAACACATTTCTATATAAAGGAGGTAGATGATTTTTGATCTTTATCAGAAATGGGAGGTTTTTATTTTGCATTAGGAAACAAAAAGTGTAAGGTTAAAAGATCATTTTATAAAGCTTGTACTGTGTAGATAGTTATCCATCCACGTCCATGTGGATGCATGCTTTTTTTATAACAGGCTAATTCCTGTAAGTAAATGCTCTGCTTTTTCAATAACAGCTCTTGTTAATGTATTTAACTTGTCTGTCAGAAATATACCCAAAAGAGAAATTTATTTTCTGTGGATCTCAAAAAAGAACTGCATTGTTATCTTAGAGGGTGAGACTATTTATTTTTGAGTTTATTTATTTTTAGCAAATTATATGTTGTCTTTAAATTTACTTTCTTATGCCTTTTTCATGTGCCCCTCTAATGCCTTGCACCTGTTGTTGCCCTATTAACTTCCAGCTCACTATAATGCCTACTATGGTGAACGCCTTGTGCCTTGTGTATATTCATAGGTCTGAACTGCAACCTGATTATTAAGCGGTTACCTATCAGGTAATGCTTGTGGCTTGTCAGTCAGTCAGCAAACACTTGCCAGGTCCTCTCAGTTGCGAGAAGCACATCATAGATATGTGATACAGTACCTGCCAAATAATACAATCAGTATACAACATGTGTTCGCCCTAATTGGGGCTCATCAGGTGTACGCACCTTTTCAGACCTATGAATGTAATACTCCGATCTTCACTCTGTCAAGTAAATGAACCAGCTTCGCATCAGGCAGTAATGTGTACAGTTTGTGTCATTTAGCAGAAACTGTATCATATACATATTGTGAGATAAGCCCAAACACCACCAGACAGAGACCACGTCTTTATAAAAGCACACGTTTTATTTCTCCATACACAATCCCGCACAGCACACAGTGCTCCCAGCACCAATCACCCCTAATACGGGCTGTTCTCTCACTGTTCGTGGGCCGCCTTTTCCTCTCTCCACGGGAGCTTCATCCTGCTCCCACTCCCGACTCTACCTTCCTAATTGTAGGGAGGCGGCCCCTTTTATTTCCACCAGGATGTGCTCCAAGTGCCTGATGACGTCCTTCCAACAGCACTTCCTGGTGTGGTGGAAGTGCTGCTCTTGCACCCGGAACACTCCGGGCGTCCCTGGAAGGATCCTCCTCCATCTTCCCGGGTGTGGCGGAAGTGAATGGTTCCCAGGCTCTCTGAGGCCCGGGGCACCCCCTGGCGGTGGCCACAGGCCCCAAAGGGCTTGAGCCTCCTTGCTCTTCTCCTGTGTTCCTCTCAAGATCCAGGGCAGCTGCCCCCTCGTGGCCCACGGGGACATATAAGCCACCTCCTAGTCCTTCCAGGTGTCCCGGCTGGGTCTGTCCACCAGCCTCCTGTGACAATATATAAACGTATGTATATATGTATATATATATATATATATATATATATATATATATATATATATATATATATATATTGTCATGCTTGGGTCACAGATTTGCACACAGGAGGTTGTAGAAAAAAAAAGGAACTTTATTCAAAGCACTGTAAACAAACATTTGTCTCTTTTCAAAAGTTTAAACGTGCTCCATGACAAGTCGGAGATGACAGTTCTGCCAGGAGCAGAGAATGTTAGAGAGAGAGAGAGAGAGAGAGAGAAACAAAACAACCAATTCCAAAGTTGACAGGCACAGCACAAGGCTTTTAAGTAAGCAGAGTATCGCGTGAGAGGTTTATTGCGCGTTATAGCGCAAGTAAGAAGGGTAAGGAGCAATGTGAAGGTAGACTGTCAGCTGTTTCAGGGGTTTTCCCAGGGGCGTCTGTGTCCTCTGAGGGTGCGATCAGTGCTCCTGCTTACTATATATATATTTATATATATACAGTGTCACACATGTGCAACTAGGAACACGTTGTATGGACCAAGCAAAGGTAATTCCACGCCAGGCCAGGGTGTGGCAGGGTGCACTTAACCTTCTCCTGAAATCTCTACAGACCAGCCGCGGGAAAACCTGTCTGATTTAAAACAGATGACATCACTTCCAGTTCCGGCGCCCAGAAGAATATCACTTCCAACACCTACTCTGACTAATGAAGAACATCACTTCCGGTTCCCTTACATCACTTCCTGTCCTATCCCTTAAAACCACCATCTTGACAAACCATCATCAGTTCTATTTTAGACTCGGTATAGAGAGCATCTCCGTATTTAACAAGACTCTTTTGCAGCCAGGAATAATATAAAGGTGGCTGACCCAAACCTTTTTAAGTGTGTCGAGTCTATTCATTTTACAGTGGCGTAGTCGGCAGGATGGTGACCTCCTGGAGAGAACGGAAGTCAGAACAAAACAAAGACTCAACACACTACACCCAAAGCAAGAAACGATGGGTAAGTACCGCTCCTGAATTGCCGAGTGGGGGTCGGTTGGGGCGTGTCAGGGAAAACTTGAGTATGCTTCGAACCATTATCCTGTTAAAGGTCCAGGGAAGAGTAGAAATGGGAACCACAGGATAGAGCCTGGTGCGTTTGGGAACACATCAAGGAGTTATTATGATCTCTTGAGTATGGGGACTGCCCCTAAATATCCCACAAAAGGCAAGCCTTTTGATAAAGGTGGGAAAAACCCAGGCTGGCAGGTGGAAAACCTAATGGCCTGGACCTATAAACCTGCTAAAGCAGTGAAAAAGCAGGCCGTGGCTTTATGGGCTAAGGTGGTTAGGTGCTTACAACCCCACAAACAATCGAGCCATCAAATAGTGGAGCAGGTGGCCTGCACTTTATTGCTCCGTGCCCTGCCTGGAAAAATCGCTCAGCCGGCTTGGGGCTTTACTGATATTGTCTCGCTAGCCAAGGCAATAGAACTCCTCAGGGCAGAAACCGGCTTGGGAGTATCAGAATGGGACTCATGTGAACCCGGGCGTACTTGCGTCCCTAACATAGAGTCTCGGAGCTACAATGTGCAACGTACTCAAGTGGAACCTGGGACGCATCGGCCGGCTCTGCGAAGCAACGACGGGGTCTGAGGAGTGATATGGGGGGAGGCGTGGTGTTCGCACTCTAACCCTCTGGTCTTTACACATACGGGAGAAGTGTTAGTTAATGGAATTAAAGCTATAACTTTATTTGATTCCGCCAGTAACATTTCTATTGTTGCTTGCCATTTGGTACTACCGCAACAATGGTTAAAGATTACAACCCACATTACCTGCATTCACGAGGATGTCTGGAATTATAAGTCCGCCAGATGTTATATATGTCAGGAAGGCGTATTAAAAAAGTTGACAGTGGCGGTAATGGATAATCCTCCCTTCCCCGTGATATTAGGCAGAGATTGGGTAGACATTAAAAGCGATAGCACAGACGCTTTTTCTACAAGATCGCTAGGTCTAGTCACGGATGCGGAATCAGCGCCCTCAACTTCTTCCACGCCATGTTAACAGCCGGCTGGGGAGTGGAGTTCGGCCTCTGGTGATGACAGGGAAACACCCGGAACGTCTCAGCCAAATACGTCATCATCAAGCACGGAGTCGACTTGGGATGAAACTCCGCCTCTTGAGGTCGAATCTGATCTCTCACATGCCTGCAGTTTCAATTTAGGCAGACCCCGCTTCATTTAAAAGGGAGTAGTGAAACGACGACTCCCTCAAGTTTGCAAAGAATGTAGTCGTTCTGATAGATGGCCAACGCACATTATATCCAATGCCACAAGGTCCTCACTTTGTGTTAAATAATGATCTGTTATATCGGGTAGCTGACCATGAGGGGGAAATGAGGTCACTGTTGTTAGTACCATGGACTTACCGGCGACAAGTTTGTGAACTAGCACATACCCATCTCCTGGGAGCCAATTTGGGACCCGAAAAAACACTTGAGCGGATTAAGCTCAGATTCTTTTGGCCCAGAATTAATCAGGAGGTCCGCCGCTTTTGTACATCCTGTCCGGAGTGTCAATTGAGGCAGATTGCTAGGAGGGTCCATGCTCCTCTAGTTCCATTACCCTTAATAGATGTCCCTTTTGAGCGTATTGGGTTCGACATAGTAGGACCCCTAGAACCCTTAGCCAGAGGTCATAAATATATAATGGTCCTGGTACATTATGCTACCCGGTTTCCAGAAGCTGTTCCACTGCGCTCAGCTATTTCAAAAGCTATCGCACGGGAATTAGTAGGGGTATTTGCGCGTGTTGGCATCCCTAAAGAAATCCTGACGGATCAAGGGATGCCTTTTACCTCGCAGACGTTCAGGGAGGCTGCCAATCTTCTTCAAATAGAACATTTAAAAACCTCTGTATACCATCTTCAAACCGACGGTCTTGTAGAGAGGTTCAACCAAACTCTCAAACAAATGTTACGTAAGGTAGTCAACGAGGACTGAAGGAACTGGGATCAGCACCATTATCCTTTTTGCATATCGGGGAGTCCCACAAGCCTCCACGGGGTTCTCACCTTTTGAGGTGCTATATGGACGGCAACCCCGGGGCATATTAGATATTTTAAAAGAAGGCTGGGAGGAAGAGGCCCTCCCTATCAACAAATATATTGGAATATATCGCACAGTTACGCGATAGATTTGAAAAGATCAGACCTATATTGAAAACTCATATGGAAAAGGCGCAAGCAGCCCAGGTCCGATGCTATAACCGTAGTACCTCTCTTTGGGAGTTCCGCCCGGGAGATCGAGTCATGGTTTTAGTTCCTACCTCACATTCTAAATTACTGGCTCATTGGCAAGGCCCCTATGAAATTAAGGAGATGAAGGGACTGGTCGATTATTTGGTAAAACAACCAAATTGTCTTCCCAGTGAGCGGATTTATCATGTCAATCTGCTGAAACTGTGGAAAGACAGGGATCTCGAGCCCTCCTCCGGACAGCCCCGCTCTCTCTTTGCTCATAAATTAAATCTTAATTTCGGAGATAATCTAACGCGCCAACAACGACAGGAGCTCGAAGTAATTATCTTGTCTGTCCCTGAGGTAGTAAGTGAAAATCCAGGATGGACCTCCCTGATTACGCATGACATTGTGATGAAACCTGGGGTTATAGTTCGAGAACGCCCGTACAGAATTCCCGAGGCAAAAAAGGCTGAAGTGGAGCTGGAGATCAGACACATGCTGGACCTTGGTGTGACTGAGGAAAGTTATAGTCCCTGATCCAGTCCTATTGTCATGGTCAGTAAGCATGATGGAAGTTGGAGGTTCTGCAATGACTTCCACCGGCTTAACCAAGTCTCCCAATTCGATGCCTATCCAATGCTGCAAGTGGACTACCTCCTCGAGCGGCTAGGTAACACTAAATTCTTGACTACTTTAGATATGACTAAGGGGTACTGGCAGGTTCCATTAACGGACTCTGCTAAGGAAAAGACAGCGTTTAGCACCCCTAGTGGGCACTGGCAGTATCGTGTTCTCCCATTTGGATTACATGGAGCACCTGCGACATTCCAACGTCTGATGGACAAAGTGCTGTGTCCTCATAATTCATAGAGTGCTGCCTACTTGGATGGTGTTGTCATCTATTCCAACACATAGGAGGAACACTTACAGCAGGTTTGAGCTGTATTGCGGTCACTAGCAAAAGCTGGTCTTTGTATTAATCCGAAGAAATGTTACTTTGGGTTGGTCAAAGCCAAATATTTAGGCTATCTAGTGGGCCGGGGTATGGTGAGACCACAGTGTTCTAAAATAGATGCCATTTTGAATTGGCCCCGTCCGATAAACAAGAGGCAGATTCAGGCCTTTCTCTACTTAGCAGGTTACTATCACTGATTTGTACCCTGTTTTTCTGAAAGAGCAACGCCTTTGACAAACTTCACAAAGAAGGGGAAACCTAATCATGTGGTATGGGAAGAGACATCAGAGGCTGCATTCAGTGACCTGCAAATGGCCCTTACGTCAGCTCCTATATTGAAAGTGCCTGACTTTTCTATGCCTTTCATCCTCCAGACGGACGCTTCAGACATGGGTCTTGGAGCCGTGCTGAGTCAAAGTGTCGATGGAGTTGAACACCCCATTATGTACCTGAGCTGGAAACTGCTGGATCGTGAAACCAGGTATGAGGCAGTGGAGCAGAAAGCTTTGGCTATTAAATGGGTGATTACTCAGCTGAGATATTACCTCTTGGGGCATGAATTCACTCTTGTGACAGACCATGCGCCATTACAGTGGATGGCCTTGCATAGGGAGTCCAATCCACGCATCACGAGGTGGTTTTTAGATCAACAGCCTTATAAGTATTCGGTCGTTTATCGCTGTGGTGTACTGCAAGCCAATGCTGATGCCCTTTCTCGATGCCACAACTTCTCGGACAAGTACGCCCGAACCAATTTGTCTGGGCTTGGGGCCATGTCACACACGTGCGACTAGGAAGACGTTGTATGGACCAAGCAAAGGTAATTCCATGCCAGGCCAGGGAGTGGCGGGGTGCACTAAACCTTCTCCTGTTATCTCTACAGACCAGCCACGGGAAAACCTGTCTGATTTAAAACAGATGACATCACTTCCGGTTCCGGCGCCCAGAAGAATATCACTTCCACTTCCGGCGCCTAGAAGATTATCACTTCCGACACCTACTCTGACTAATGAAGAACATAATTTCCGGGTTCCCTTACATCACTTCCTGTCTTATCCCTTAAAACCGCCATCTTGACAAACCATCACCAGTTCTGTTTTGGACTCTGTATAGAGAACATCTCTGTTTTTAACAAGACTCTTTTGCAGCCAGGAATAATATACGGGTAGTTGCCCAAAACCTTTTTAAGTGTGTCGAGTCTATTCCTTTTACAACAGTCATATTAAAAAGTTTGGGAACCCCTCTTAATTCTTTAGATTTTTGTTTATCATTGGCTGAGCTTTCAAAGTAGCAACTTCCTTTAAATATATGACATGCCTTATGGAAACAGTAGTATTTCAGCAGTGACATTAAGTTTATTGGATTAACGGAAAATATGCAATATGCATCATAACAAAATTAGATAGGGGCATAAATTTGGGCACCCGAACAGAAATATTACATCAACACTTAGTTGAGCCTCTTTTTGCAAATATAACAGCCTCTAGACGCCTCCTATAGCCCTTGATGAGTGTCTGGATTCTGGATGGAGGTATTTTTGACCATTCTTCCATGCAAAATCTCTCTAGTTCAGTTAAATTTGATGGCTGTCGAGCATGGACAGCCTGCTTCAAATCATCCCTTAGATTTTCGATGATATTCAAGTCAGGGGACTGTGATGGCCATTCCAGTACATTGTTTGTCCAACCCCTGCATAACTTCAACTTTGTGACTGATGCCTGAACATTATCCTGAAGAATTTGTTGATAATGGGTTGAATCATCTGACCCTCGACTTTAACAAGGGCCTCAGTCCCTGAACTAGCCACACAGCCCCACAGCATGATGGAACCTCCACCAAATTTGACAGTAGGTAGCAGGTGTTTTTCTTGGAATGCTGTGTTTTTCTTCCGCAATATATAACCAAATACTGTAGCTCAATTTTTGTCTCATCAGTCCAAAGCACTTTATTCCAAAATGAATCTGGCTTGTCTAAATGAGCATTTGCATACAAGTGACTCTGTTTGTGGTGTGAGTGCAGAAAGGGCTTCTTTCTCATCACCCTGCCATACAGATGTTCTTTGTGCAAATTGTGCTGAATTGTAGAACAATGTACAAATACACCATCTGCAGCAAGATGTTCTTGCAGGTCTTTGGAGGTGATCTGTGGGTTGTCTGTAACCATTCTCACAATCCTGCGCATATGCCGCTCCTGTATTTTTCTTGGCCTGCCAGACCTGGGTTTAACAACAACTGTGCCTGTGGCCTTCCATTTCCTGATTACATTCCTTACAGTTGGAACTGACAGTTTAAACCTCTGAGATAGCTTTTTGTAGCCTTCCCCTAAACCATGAGACTGAACAATCTTTGTTTTCAGATCTTTTGAGAGTTGCTTTGAGGATCCCATGTTGTCACTCTTCAGAGGAGAGTCAAAGGGAAGCACAACTTGCAATTGACCACCTTAAATACCTTTTCTCATGATTGGACACACCTGTCTATGAAGTTCAAGGCTTAACGAGCTAATCCAACCAATTTGGTGTTCCAAGTGATCAGTATTGAGCCTTTACATGTATTCAAATCAGCAAAATTACAAGGGGACCCACAGTTTTTGCACAGCCAGTTTTTCACATTTGATTCAATTCCATACAACTAAATATTGCTTCACTAAAAACCTTTGTTTGGAAAACACCCCAGTACTCAGATGTTCCTAGGAAATGAAAAATATACCACTGTTATCTTTGTTGTTGAAAGTAGAGCTAATTATTATGCAGGCTGAGAGGGGGTTCCCAAACTTTTTCATATGACTGTAAATATATATATATATATATATTGTGTAACCCAGCCCGGACACCAACACAGACAGACACAGGAAGTCCCAAACACACACTTTTAATCACCGTATTTACAATATTTACAGTTCTGCACACAACACACTGTCCCCTGCACCAAACACCACTCTAAAGTCCAGGCCTGTTGATAGCCCTTCCTTTCACCGCCTCTGCTCCTCTCTGCCAAGCTTTTTCCTCTTCCTCCTGACTCCAGCTAATGACTAGAGGAAGGCGGTCTCTTTTATATCCACCCAGATGTGTTCCAGGTGCCCTCTGCCGATCTTCCTGCGGCACTTCCTGGTGTGGCGGAAGTGCTGACATCCAGGGCTCCTCAATCCTCCGGGCGCCCCCTTGTGGTGGCCACGGGCCTGAATAGGGTTCAGCTTCCATGCTCAGTTCCTATGACCCCCATATAGACCAGGGCGACTGCCCTCTCGTGGCCCAAGAGAGGTATAATCCCTCTCCCAGTCCTTCCAGGCATCCCAGCTGGGCATAAGGCCCCAGCTGACTACCACAATATATATATATATATATATATATATATATATATATATATATACCAGCAAACCCGCAATTCTCGAAAGAATCGCAAATCCAAAAATAGCAATCACTTTCTGTTCCCTTGGAGGGAAGAAAAATCATGGAGGGTGGGTGTGTCCTGGGAAAGTTTTCATTTAATTAAATAAACATATTTGTACTAAAGCGGTTTCTTTTTGGAGCCGTGACTCATCTGGTTCTGGTGTTTCACAAGCGCGTTGTAGGCGCCTTCGTTTATTGTTTTTATCCATGCGGTCTCATTTTTGTTTTCCTATGGCTGTTTCATTAGCTAGAAGTCGTTTGCTGACGGCGGCGGATTCACGTGCTTAAGTGACCATGGCGGCGGACCCGGGCTTGGATGGGTACATTACTAAACGAAGGTGGTATATGCAGTGGCGTGGGCGGTCGCATTCAGGCGGCGGTGGTAGTGTGTGCGGCTTGCTTGTGGTCTCTGGCATCTGTGCATATATACGTCCTGGTGTGCACACTTTACCTCAAGTTTAGTTTACAGGTCGTGTTGTGTTGTTTAGGTGCTTCTTCATTGCATATATACAAACATCACTAAACGAAGGTTGTATATGTGATGGTGTTCGCGTTTGGGCGGCGGTTGTATTGCGACGTGAAGTTTAGTTTACAGGTTGTGTTGTGTTGTTTGGGCGCCACCTACTGACTCTGGGAAGCCGTTGGGTTTGACTCTGGGACACAGTGCGCATGCGCTTCGGTGCGTCTGGCATCCGTGCATATATACAACCTTCATTTAGTAATATATATATACATATTAGGGAGGCTGGTGCCTTTGGCACCCAGCCCCCCCGGCACCTTCAGCGCATCGACCCTCAGCTAACTAAATCACCTAAATACAAACATTGGTGTTATGAATTTTTTTTTTTTAATAGTTTATTCCTGTGAAAGAAAGTTTACTTGATTAAAAATAAAAACGAGTCAGGAACATCAACGTAACATTATGGAGGTAAGTTGACAGGTGCTGGTCACAGTCTCTATCCTTTCAACTGCAGTCGAGAGGACAAAGCACACTAACATCACTTGCTTTACAGAACCTGTATCTTCTGTCTGTGGGCTACTTAAACAGCAGTGTTTCTGGAAGTCAGCATTCATTTTTTTTAACATTTTATTGAATTTATTAAAAGCAAGTAACATTCCATACAAGCAGGCGAAACTTGACAAAACCAAGTTTGAATCAACCCCCACCCATGAGAAAGAAAGCTACGGCAACAGACAGAGTAAAACTTAAAAAAATAGGGGTGAAGAAAATCATTTACCTCAATTTAAAAGCTTATTCTCAAATGTTATTGATTAGTTCATGCCAGGTTTTAAAAACGTTTTTCACAAACCCTCAAAATGATAATTTGATATTTTCCAATTTCAAATAGTATATAACATCAGTTACCCACTGACTTAAAAGGGCTGGGCTAGGATTCTTTCATTTGAGCAAGATAAGTCTACGTGCTCGCCCTGCGGTGGGCTGGTGCCTTGCCCGGAGGTTTGTTTCCTGCCTTGTGCCCTGTGTTGGCTGGGATTGGTTCCAGCAGACCCCATGACCCTGTAGTTAGGATATAGCGGGTTGGATAATGGATGGATGGATGGATGGAAGTCTACGTGCTAATAATGAAGTAAAGGCAATTACAGTTTGCTTGTCCTTCTCCAGTTTAAGCTCATCTGGAAGAACACCAAACACAGCTGTTAATGGGTTAGGAGTGATTGTGACGCCAAGGCTGTCTGAAAGGCATTTAAAGATTTTGGTCCAGAATTATGTTAATTTGGTACACGCCCAAAACATGTGACCCAGTGAGTCTGGAGCTCGACTGCAATGTTCGCAGGTTGGATCTTGCCCTGGAAACATTTTGGACAATTTTAAATGAGATAGATGTGTTTGATAAAAGATTTTAAATTGAGGGGGTTGATTTGTTTTCAATCTTATTTTTGTAAAAATTGATTTATTTGTATGGAATGTTGTGTGATTTCAATAAAATCAATAAAATAATAAAAACAAAAAAAAAAGATTTTAAATTGAATTATTGTATGCTTTGTGTATATGGAGCTACAGAGAATTCTGTGCATGGCTGCCTTCCACTCCTTTTCTGAATTGTTGAGTAAGAGCTCCTTTTCCCACTGTACTCTGGAATCTTTGAAAGGGAGGGACTTTAAAATGTTTTTATATATTACGGAGATGCTGTCTGAGTCTGATCAATATTTCTTCCACAATAGAAGTAGGTGGGAGGTGAGGAAAGTTGGGCAGATTTTGTTTAGCAAAGTTTTTAATTTGGAGTTAGTGAAAGAATTGCATTGATGTAAAGTTAAATTTGGAGTGTAATTGTTCATAGGATGCAAAGACGTTATCTATGTACAAATCTCTAAGTGATTTAATCCTGTATGTTTTCCAAACGTTAAAAACTGCGTACGTTTGAGAGGGTAGAAAAATGTGGTTATCATGCAGAGGTGCCACAGATAAAAGCCTCTCTGTCTTGAAGTACTTCCTACATTGGTTCCATATTCTGAGTGAATAAAGCACAATTGGGTTGTTAGTATATTGGTGATACCTTGTATTTACAGTATTGGTGTACAAAGCAAGGAATATAAACAACTACTGAAGGATTTTATTTCTATTCCAGATCAAGCTTGTGTATGTTCATCTATTTATGTCAATGTCCAGGTTTTGATAGCTTGTATATTTGCCACCCAGTAATAAAACTGAAAGTTAGGTAAAGCCATGCCACTTTCTGCATTAGGTTTTTGTAGGGCTGCCCTTTGGAAAAGTGGAAGTTTTGAATTCCAAATAAATCAGGTTATGAATGAATCTAATTTCTTAAAAAAAAATATTGGAATGCTTTGAAATAGTAAACAAAGCTTAGAAAGGGTATTCATTTTGATAGTGTTAATTCTTCCGGGTAAAGTGAGATGAAGGGTAGACCATCTATACAAGTCTTGCTTAAGTTTTTCCATGCAGACAGCAAAATTTTGTTGATAAAGAGCTTTATGTTTATTTGTGATATTTACCCCTAGGTATTTTTTCCCATTCTAAAATGAGTTTATAGCATCTACTAATTCTGCCAGAGGTTTATCCAATTCCTCTGCAATGAGAGTATCTAGTTGTGGTATCTGTAATGTATCCAAAAATGCATTAGGTTGTATCTTGTCTTCTTTAAACTGCGTAGAATATAAGGACTTATAGTAGTCTCTAAATGTTTGCATTATGTTTTTATGGTCAATGATTTTGTCTCCATCTGTGTTGGTAATTACTGGTATTGCATTGCTAACTTACTGCTTGTGGATTTGTTGAGCTAAGATCTTATTAGCCTTCTGTCTGTGTTCATATTAATGACTACATGATTTAAAAATGAGTTGCTCTGTTTCTTTTGTTGTCAAGAGGTTGAGTTCAGATTGTAGAGCCTGTCTTTTCCTATGAAGAGCCTCACTTGGACAACTGGCATGTTTTTGATCTATTCTGGTAATTTTACCGATTAGCTCTGACACCTTCTTGGTTTACCCAATTTATTTTTGTGGGAAAGATATGAAATAATCTGTCCTCTTAAGAAAGCGCCCTCTGAAGATGTATTTGACTCTAAAAAAAATCAATTAGCTTGGATATAAACTCTGTACAGTTCTCGTCTTCTAATAAAAGTGGGTTAAGACACCAGCTGCAAAGTCAGTATATGGGGCATAATGATTTGAGCTCCATGATCAATGGAGTGTGGTCGGAGATAACAATAGCATTGTACATGCAAGATTTAATAGTGGGAAAGAAATTGTTATCTGTAAAGAAATGATCAATTCTTGAGTAACAGTGATGCACTGGCGAGCAGAAGGAATATGCTCTTGGGTTTAGAAATCTCCAGGGGTCTGATAAGTTGTGGTCAGTTACAAACTGTGTAGTTGTTTTTGCAATTGTGTTAGATGCATTAGATGTGGCAGGAGACCTATCTAGGTCTGGATTTAATATACAAATTAAAGTCTCCAGCCATTATAATTTTATGAGTGTTCACATTAGGAATGGATGCATATACATTTTGGATGAAGTCTATATCATCCACATTGGGTGCGTAGATATTTATCAAAATCACTTTTACAATTAAATAAATTACCTGTGATGATCACATATCGCCTTTCAGAATCAGAAGTCAGAATTCATATATGAACTTGAGAAAGAAGAACATGATAGAAGATGTCTGTTTAAGCTTCAACAGAGAGACATTAATAGATGCATAATGTTCGGAATTATTGGACCAACAAGTTTGTTTTAATTTTCCCAATCTTTTATTTTGAGTAAATAGAGTACTGGCAAGTCTGTAACATTTTACGCTCACCTTCTTTATAATTTTTCTTTACAATATATACTATATAGAAAATGGCTGTTTCAGATCAAATGCATGTTATATGATTAGCTCAGTGCCGTACACTGAGTGTTTGTGGTTTAGATTCTGGAACACACACAAGATAGTACAGGCCACAGCTTTTTATAGGCAAAGGGGCCAAACAGAGATATTGGAACATACTAGATGAAGATTAGATTTGAAATGTTCGAAGGTTTTATTATATTGGGAGTCTACATACTCCATAAAAATGGAGATTTTGTCTGTCCTACATGTCATCATGAAATGTATATCCCGTAATTTACACTTTCAATATATATTTGGCATCATCTGCATCTGTTTGATGACACATGCTGGTAGTCCTGCCAGAAGAGTGTTGCAGTAGTCCAGACATGACAAGATCAAAGGCTGGACCAGGAGTTGTGCTGTATATTCCATCAGATACAGTTTGAGAGAGCAGAAATTGCAAAATGCAAATTTATGAGAGAGAGGTTATAGTAACATGATCGCTGATAGACAGCTGGTCGTCAATCACCACTCCAATGTTGTAAATCAGCTTGGCAGATAATCAAGTAGTTGTAAAAACTACTCAGAAATGACACTTGAAACAACTTCATCAGACTTTTACCTTCACTGAAGTAAGAAGTATTTCAGTTGAAAAGCAAAAAAGTCTCTGATTTGTAATATACTCAAGAACCAAAAGTACAAATACATTTTATAATAATGAGAAGATGTAACACTTAGTCTAGAGAACACAAAGCATTTATTTTATTTTTAAACAACATCCACACAATATGTTTGTTACAGAAACACACTACAGAATAATGAATTATGCAAATGCCTTTATACAATACAATACAATACAACACAATTTATTTTTGTATAGCCCAAAATCACACAAGGAGTGCCGCAATGGGCTTTAACAGGTCCTGCCTCTTGACAGCCCCCCAGCCTTGACTCTCTACGAAGACAAGGAGAAGCTCCCAAAAAAACCCTTGTAGGGAAAAAATGGAAGAAACCTCGGGAAAGGCAGTTCAAATAGAGACCCCTTCCTAGTAGGTTGGACGTGCAGTGGGTGTCAAAAAGAAGGGGGTCAATACAATGCAATATAATACAATACAATACACAGAACAGAACAAATCCTCAATACAGTATACAAATAAAAATTTTAGAAGTACGTCGCAGAATTTAACAGTAGATGATATCACATAATATGAGATAGACAGACAGATAGATAGATAGATAGATAGATAGATAGATAGATAGATAGATAGATAGATAGATAGATAGATAGATAGATAGATAGATAGATAGATAGATAGATAGATGATACTTTATTAATCCCAAGGGGTAATTCACATACTCCAGCAGCAGCATACTGATAAAGAAAATATTAAATTAAAGAGTGATAACAATGCAGGTATACAGACAGACAATAACTTTGAATAATGTTAATGTTTACCCCCCCCGGGTGGTATTGAAGAGTTGCATAGTGTGAGGGAGGAACGATCTCCTCAGTCTGTCAGTGGAGCAGGAAAGTGACAGCAGTCTGTCGCTGAAGCTGCTCTTCTGTCTGGAGATGATACTGTTCAGTGGATGCAGTGGATTCTCCATGATTGACAGGAGCCTGCTCAGTGCCCGTTGCTCCGCCACAGATGTCAAACTGTCAAGCTCCATGCCTACAATAGAGCCTGCCTTCCTCACCAGTTTGTCCAGGTGTGAGGCGTCCCTCTTCTTTATGCTGCCTCCCCAGCACACCACCTCATAGAAGAGGGCGCTTGCCACAACCATCTGATAGAACATCTGTAGCATCTTATTGCACATGTTGAAGGACGCCAGCCTTCTAAGGAAGTATACTCGGCTCTGTCCTTTCTTACACAGAGCATCAACATTGGAAGTCCAGTCCAATTTATCATCCAGCTGCACTCCCAGGTATTTATAGGTCTGCACCCTCTGCACACAGTCAAATATTTGGATTTGTTTAGAGTTCTGGAGACCTCATCCATCAAGCTGCCTCCCCCATTTGGCCATTCCACAGCTGAAACAGTGCTGAGCCAGCCAATCCAATGAAAGGACCTCTATTTCTCATGATTCCTGCGATCCTCCATCAGGGATGACTTTACCTTAGGCAGGCAAAACAACTTGGTAGGTGGGCACGTGGCACCAAGTGCCACATTTGAGTATCGAGAAGAGAAACAGAATAGGTGAGGGTTAGTAACAAATTATAACTGTCATGTTACTTATGTTTTAGTGCTAATGACTAGAAACAGAGATGCAGTCTGTACAGTTAATCAGCAGCTCTAGTCAGGATATGCTAAACTGAAGTAGTGAGTCTTCAGCCGGGATTTAAAAGCTGAGACTGAAGAGTCATCTCTTATAGTAGCAGGCAGACCATTCCACAGTTTAGGGGCCCTGTAAATAAAAGCTTGACCTCCAACTATTATGTTATTAATCCTTGGAATCCTAAACAGACCGGCATCTTGAGATCGTAATGTGCGCTCTGGTTCGTAAGTCATGATAAGTTCAGACAAGTAAGCCAGACCTTGGCCATTTAATGCTTTATATGTTAAAAGGAGGATTTTGAAATCTGCCCTAAACTTAAACGGGAGCCAGTGTAAGGATTTAAGAACCGGAGTAATGTGTTCGTATTTTCTTGTTCTTGTAATAATTCTTGCAGCAGCATTTTGGATTAACTGGAGGCTGTATAAAGAACAGTTTGAACATCCAGTGAACACCGCATTGCAGTAGTCAATCCTACTAGAAATAAATACATGAATTAATGCCTTTATGCCTTTAATCAGTACATAAATGGGACACCCCTGTGCTTGCCTGGTGTGTTACTGGCATTTCTCCATGCCAGGAGACACAGTCAGATCTGTCCAAGTGTTATGACTCAAACCACCTGAGGGTGGCAAGGAGGATCTGGTGTTTGACAGTGTCAAAGGCTGAGGAGTGACCAGGGTGAGCGTAGATGACATGCTGGTAGCTCTAGCCTACGTGTCAGCAATGGTTAGCAGAGCCATCTTGTTGGAATGGCCCTTCTTCAGTCTTGACTGATTAGGATGAAGCAGTAAAAAATAAAAAATAAAATTCATCAGTGTATATTTCAAATAATTTATCTTGTACTTAGTTTACAGTAATTACTAGGCGTCTACTGCTTTAGTGATCTCAACGCTACTATTGCATCATGCATCTTGTGAACTGCTATGCCATATTATTTTTTATACATAAATTGGGAAATCTGTCAAAAGAAACTTAGCTTTTAAGAAAATACAAGAAATATTTGTAGATTCTACCACTAAATTTAAACTCATTTACCTAGAGATGGAATCACAGAAGGGAATCTTTAAATTAGAACTACAGATAAGGAATGGAATTCAGCTATGAACTGAAAAACTCCAGACCCACCTACCATAACTCAGTTCTCTCTGTGGGGAATGGTTCAAGAATTTCTTTAAATTTGACAAAAAGTGTTTATTAGTGTTATTTTAAAATAAGCGTGGCAAATCATTACCAAACCTTTTGTGCAGAATCTCATTTAAATGGGCTCTTTTATCATATAACTCTCTGAATTTGGTACAGGAAGGAGGTTGTGTTTCCAGTTTCTTGGAAGATGATTTTTGAGCATAATGTCTGAAGTACTTTCGTTTTTTGTGCAGTTGCCTTTTTGACTTAACTGTGCTTAATTGTTTTTTGTTTATGTTTTTCCTCTGAATAATATAAAAATGGTTACAAAAAGAAATTGCTGTAGTCAAATAAAGAAATTTTGGTCACATACTGAAATGGATAGCTAAGTACAATTTCCTGTGACACTTTATTGTTATTTATAGTTGGGATTAGCAATGACTGCGTAGTCTGGATAATGAAATTAAACAATGCAATTGCCTCATGATAATTAAATCGGCTTAATATGTAAGCATTATTTATTTGTCAGTGTCAAACGGGGAAGTGCAGTCTTGCTTATGTAATTACCTTCTGAACTTGCGATCAGTGGCGGTCTTTAAAGTTAGTGTAATAAATGCTGATACAAATTAAATTGAGCCTTAAAGAATGGACTGTTTCTCCAGGAATAAGCTTCTGTGGAAGCTTAGCAACACCCAAAGAGTGGAAAACTTTCAGATACAATGTGATTAGCATTGAGTAGGCTGATCATTTCAGCCTTATTCTGGAGATGCTTAACCTCTGAGCTTCTGATACTGAAACCTTCTATGGAAAGATATTTCTGAAGGCTTTTAAGGCCTAATAATGGCTACAACAGCTACTTACTCTTTTCTGTGAACAGTTATACTTGGTGTGAGTTCAGCCAAGAAACCCTTTTCGTTCAGTGCTTTTCTTCTGAAAGTGCAATACAAGTAATTCACACATTTTACGGTTTTAAGGTCTTCCTGCCTCTGCCTTTGATTCCTTACATACTCTATGTGGAGCTGCACTCTCTCCCATTGTTCTCATGTTTTTTCTCTAAATATTTCATTTTCCTCCAACGCTTAAAGAATAAGCATGGTGGGTTCAATGACTGCTCTAAACTGGGTTATAATGAGTGAGTGTTGATTGTGCTGGACTGATATCTTTTCCAGGGTTGGCTCCTGACTTGTGATCAATGCTGCATCGTAGACATTAGTTCTTTAATCAATACAATGATACTATAAAATCTTCTTATATAATTCGCTACAGTGGCTGCTCGTTTGTCTGTCCAGGATTTTAAATCACCTGTAGCTCGCAAGCCATTTGACCTATTGACCTGAAATTTGGCACAAATATACTACGTGACATCTACTATCCGCTTTCAGGGTGAAGATTGACCTCCAAGGATATTCTGCTTTTTATTTTTATTTTATTTTATTTTAGAATCAACTCTCTACCGTGGCCAGCAGGGCGGCCATGCGGCGCATGCGTATGGGCGCCATTCTCTTCCCAACCACCTTTGCCTTCACTTCCCCTACCTCTTCATATCGTAAATCATTCTTTAGGAAGATTGAAGACTTATGTACCAGCTTAAATGAAAAATTAAGGAAAACGAACTAAGTAATTGCAACACAAGCACTGACTTAATCAGTTTTAACAAGAAAAGACGCCAACAAAAGAAGAGAAAAAGCGGGCCGCTAGGGTGGAGAAAAGAAGAGCTGCTCAGGAAGCAGCAAGCACATCAACTTCTGAGCAAACAAATGCTAAACGTACAGAGAAAGAGGATGAAAACTATAAGTCAAGTGTATTCCCATTACATATCACACACCATTACTGGTGTATGAATAATTAGTTTCAGAGGAATCGAGCAAGAGACATTGTGTGAACAAGAGTAAGCTCTTTTATATTATACTCAAATGTAAAGTATTCTCTTGTGGTGATTACACATACTCGACCACACTTACATTGTTTTTTAGATGGCCCCTCTAATTTGACCCAGTTTGAGTGAGTGTGTATGGCACAACATTATAGACTGCCATCCAAGCCAGAGATACTATCAAAAGACAGGTTGAGAAGCTGAATAAATAGAAATTTGAATGAACAAGGATCCTGTGGATCACTGAAATTCAAGAGGACCAAGACAACAGTGCTCAGGACTGCTCAGAAGACAAGATAATAGAAATTGTCTATATGTCTTTTTGGGGAAGTTTGACTTTGAAGTTTATGCATTACTAGAAACATCTTAAATATAATACTAGAACCGACAAGACATTGGTGGAAGTTACTGTAGTAACATAATCACGACAGTAAGTTTGGAACAGTGTTCCATAATTGCTGAGGTCTCCATAGACATAAATGAACTAAATAAGTGAATCAAGTTTTATTGCCATATGGCACGATTGTTAAGAATTAAGTGTGTTAGTTGTAGTTATAACATTAGTATCATAAAATAGACAGTACAACACATAATAACCAAATTAACAGCTGCTTTACAAGCAACAGCAGCACGTGAACATATACTACACATTATACAACATATTTTAATGAATTGTGTGGCATCTGTGCATTAGCTATGCTTTATTTCCACATTGTTATCATGCACTGCCTGCTGTTCACACACTGTTGGTGCCAATGTAAGTTAAATGACAAACTGAACTAAAAACACGGTCATTCCTGGGTATAAGCTTGGAAACAGAACAAAATAAAGAGAAGTTTTGTGGATGGTGTCAGAGAGGTATGTGGACATCACATTTTATGAACTGGAACAAGAGCCTAGCTTTTCCAAATTGCTTTAGTGAAGTACAAAGTAAAATAGGTATCCATATAAGCAGGGTTTACTTTTTCATTTTCACACTGTGCATGCCCCCTATACTTATCGTAAGCAGTTTCATAGTTTTGATTTGCTACAAACTCTGGGGATTTCAGCTCTGCTGGCATGTTCACATTTCCCACACTTGATGTCTCATGCTATCAGTGATACAATTAATTACATACTATGTGCATTATTAACATTCAAGGAATATGCTTTTAAATAGTTTTTCTGCTCATGAGGCTATAAACATTAGCTGTATGTCTTTAAAGTGTTTAATGTAATGCATGTATATTGGTGTATTATTGTTATGCCTCATAACTGAGGAGAAAAATCTCCTGTGCCACAGTGCAATGGCAAATATAATACTGATTAATATCACCATGCTGAACTCAACAAGATTTAGTTAGAAGAGCATATGTACTGAGGAGCATAAGTAGATGTATTTGTTTTATATGTTTATACATATTAAAACATTAGTACAATGTAGATGAGAACAGAACATTCAGACCAGCAAAGCTCACCTGTCCTATCCACTAAATTCTTCCAAAATAACATGAAGTCGAGTTTTGAAAGTCCCTGTACGGTATATACTTTTTTTTTAAATCTCAGTACTAACAAACCTGGTTTACATTTCATACCTTATTGAGTGTCCTGAGCTCACTTCTAGGGTGACATTTACTAATTCAGTTTTACATTACATTCAGTTTTACTTTTACTACCTATTTAGATATACATTATTTTTCTTTGCATCTTTTCATAATCACCTTACACCTTATTTTGCACCATATTATGTTTCATAATTTTGCATGCTTTGTATAAAAGTTTCTTTCTTTTTATTGTTCCAATTCCATAAATTTGGATTTTTCTTGCATTATATATACATCTTGTTACATACAGTGGTGTGAAAAACTATTTGCCCCCTTCCTGATTTCTTATTCTTTTGCATGTTTGTCACACAAAATGTTTCTGATCATCAAACACATTTAACCATTAGTCAAATATAACACAAGTAAACACAAAATGCAGTTTTTAAATGATGGTTTTTATTATTTAGAGAGAAAAAAAATCCAAACCTACATGGCCCTGTGTGAAAAAGTAATTGCCCCCTTGTTAAAAAATAACCTAACTGTGGTGTATCACACCTGAGTTCAATTTCCGTAGCCACCCCCAGGCCTGATTACTGCCACACCTGTTTCAATCAAGAAATCACTTAAATAGGAGCTGCCTGACACAGAGAAGTAGACCAAAAGCACCTCAAAAGCTAGACATCATGCCAAGATCCAAAGAAATTCAGGAACAAATGAGAACAGAAGTAATTGAGATCTATCAGTCTGGTAAAGGTTATAAAGCCATTTCTAAAGCTTTGGGGCTCCAGCGAACCACAGTGAGAGCCATTATCCACAAATGGCAAAAACATGGAACAGTGGTGAACCTTCCCAGGAGTGGCCGGCCGACCAAAATTACCCCAAGAGCGCAGAGGCGACTCATCCGAGAGGTCACAAAAGACCCCAGGACAACGTCTAAAGAACTGCAGGCCTCACTTGCCTCAATTAAGGTCAGTGTTCACGACTCCACCATAAGAAAGAGATAGGGCAAAAACGGCCTGCATGGCAGATTTCCAAGACGCAAACCACTGTTAAGCAAAAAGAACATTAGGGCTCGTCTCAATTTTGCTAAGAAACATCTCAATGATTGCCAAGACTTTTGGGAAAATACCTTGTGGACTGATGAGTCAAAAGTTGAACTTTTTGGAAGGCAAATGTCCCGTTACATCTGGCGTAAAAGGAACACAGCATTTCAGAAAAAGAACATCATACCAACAGTAAAATATGGTGGTGGTAGTGTGATGGTCTGGGGTTGTTTTGCTGCTTCAGGACCTGGAAGGCTTGCTGTGATAGATGGAACCATGAATTCTACTGTCTACCAAAAAATCCTGAAGGAAAATGTCTGGCCATCTGTTCGTCAACTCAAGCTGAAGCGATCTTGGGTGCTGCAACAGGACAATGACCCAAAACACACCAGCAAATCCACCTCTGAATGGCTGAAGAAAAACAAAATGAAGACTTTGGAGTGGCCTAGTCAAAGTCCTGACCTGAATCCAATTGAGATGCTATGGCAGGACCTTAAAAAGGCGGTTCATGCTAGAAAACCCTCAAATAAAGCTGAATTACAACAATTTTGTAAAGATGAGTGGGCCAAAATTCCTCCAGAGCGCTGTAAAAGACTCATTGCAAGTTATCGCAAACGCTTGATTGCAGTTATTGCTGCTAAGGGTGGCCCAACCAGTTATTAGGTTCAGGGGGCAATTACTTTTTCACACAGGGCCATGTAGGTTTGGATTTTTTTTTCTCCCTAAATAATAAAAACCACCATTTACAAACTGCATTTTGTGTTTACTTGTGTTATATTTGACTAATGGTTAAATGTGTTTGATGATCAGAAACATTTTGTGTGACAAACATGCAAAAGAATAAGAAATCAGGAAGGGGGCAAATAGTTTTTCACACCACTGTATGTGTCTAAGGATCACCCTTAAGCTCTTCCCAGGTACGTGATATCACCCCGGGCCAAGAGGATGTGCTGCTGCTAACTGTCTTGTCATTTTCTTCCTCCACATTGCCAAGTGAGGGCAACTGACTCTGCCCCTTCCAGTCCCTGTGCTTTAAAAGGGTGACTACCCGGAAGGAGGTGTCACTTGAACAAGAGACGATCTGAGCCATGGAGCTCCTCAAATATCGAACAGATGAAAGAGCCTGATTAATGACAGCCACATACCTTATGTGGTGACTGTTTTTGTTTTCATTTTCACACCATTGTGCATTTGTTTTGTTTAAAGAAATAAAAGAGGTGGGCAGGTTGGTATGGTATTATCTTTATTTATATTTACACATATGTATTGTGGCAGATGCCTGGGACTCAAGCTTTGGTACTGAATCTGGGCAAGCAGCCATGGGAGGCTTATTTCTTCACCCTGAACACTTGGTGGCAGCCCCCTGGGTTACATCGGGGTCACAATTCTGGAACACTGGAGCTCAGTCCTGTTGGGCTCCATGGTAACCACCAGGGGGAGCTGCACTGCTTCCTGAGCCCATATGGGCTCTAATGCAGCCACACCCGGAAGTGCAGCCTGAATTTAGGTTAATTATCACCTGAAGCACTTCCGGGTGTGCTAAAAAAGGAGCCTGCAGCCACTGCTCGATGTGCCAGAGTCGGGAGGAGGAGGACAAAGCTGCCTGGGAGGAAAGAAGGAAGAAGAGTGTGTTGGTGTTTTTCTTTTTATGTTTTGAGGACTGTGTAGGGCCTGTGGGACATGGGGAAGATGTGCTCCACAGCTGAAGAAAATAAAATCTTTTTGTTTCATTTTTACATGCCTCCATTGTCAGTCTGTGTCGGGTCGATGCCTATATAGCGCCTTTTTCACAATATACAGTATATATATATATATAAATATATATATATATATATATATTGTATATGCTGTATATAAATAATATTACATTGCATGTGTACCACACATGTCCTATTGTTATGAGGGGCCATTCTGGAAAAAAGATTGATTTGTAAATATGTCAATTGTTTCAGATATATGTATTGGTTCAGATACATCTGTTTGAATTTATACTTTAGTTTGGATACATCCGTTCAGATATATATATATATATATATATATATATATATATATATATATATATATATATATATATATATATATATATATATATATGTATATATATATTGGTTCTTTCCTGAATGGCCTCTCATGCATTATTTATTATAGATTATACAGTATATGCTTGGCTTTAAAGGAAATGTATTGTTTTATTGTTCATCCTCATTCATTGCCATTAACACATTTTGTCTATTTTTTCAATAATTGTTTTCTCTTTTGTAGATATTTTTTTCTGGCCTCAAACATACTTATATTATGCTTTTCATAAATGTAGTATTGAATCAAGCTGGCTATTCAAATATACAGACCACCCCAGAAGTTAATTGGTACCAGTTTGAAGTAATGTGCAAATGAAAACCTGAATGATATATGGCAAAACTTGACCCAGTAATTCCTCAGTTGGAGCCCTAGTCTTATTTTAGATTATTTACCACATCAGCTCTTGCCTGAGAAAAGCTGTCAAATTACCACATTAAGTTAATAACATCACCAAAACAGCCTGGCATACTGTAAATCTACCAAAGTTCAAGTAAGTGAACCAGCATGGAGGATGGCATGTGATTGTCTAGCTCAGGGGTCTGCAACCTTCACTATGAAAAGAGCCATTTTGCCCCCTCTTCCTCCAAAGAAAAATAGTCTGGAGCCGCAAAACATAACACAGCTGATAAACTTTTAAAAGTTTTAATCTTTTTTAAGATTTTACATGTTACAACCACGGAATACAACAAACAGAAGTGCAGTGTGCATGTGTAGGGCTACTTTGAAATAAATTAAACTGAACTATGCAGGCCTATTTGGGTCCTTCCTATACCTGTGTAAAATTAAACTAAAAACTAGCCCACTTTAATATAAATAAAACATTTAGCTGTAGCTTAGCAGCTTTAAAAAAGTAAACATAAAATTCCATTTCAGTGTGCTGAATCAACTGAAGCACCTGAACATACAAAAAAACCTACATCAGCTCCGGGTCCGAAATGAATGTGTTTTGTTTTTCTGAAAAATAATAGCTTATTAAATGCTATTGTTGTCACCTGTTTAAAGTGACTTCTGTTTCTGAAGTTCGCTGCTGATCATCTCTATGTCGGGGCTGTACAATGTGACTTTGACCTTCACACAGGACTGCAGGCTCTCATGTGTGAGGCGGGAGCGATATTTGGACTTTATGAAGTTCATGCTTGAGAAAACTTGCTCACTTAAGTATGTTGAGCCAAAGATGGACAGGACTCCAAATGCATATTTTTTCATGTTCATATACGTTTCGGGAATGGCACTCCATGTGTCGAAAACAAATTTGTCGGGTTTGGGGAGGTTTTAAATATCACTCCATTTGTGCTCTTTAGCGAGAGTAGCCTTCTGACGGGTGACTTCTTCAAGATCCGCTGTCAGGCATTTGAACTTGGACACCCATTAATCTTTATCTGCTATGTCGTCCAGTTAAATTTCTAGATCGGGCTTACTTACTTACTCCTGTGAATGCGGATGTGTTCAGCAGGGATGGGTCGACGTCCAGGGGTGTGACAGGGAAGGAGAGAGTGTTTTTTTCCTTTCTGAACTCACTGAATCTTTCTCTAAATGCAGCTTGCATTTTCTGAACAATTTCCCGTTTGTTTTTAAAGTCGGAGAATAGATGCTCTGATATTTTTATGAACGATTCTTTCATGTATTCTCCGTCTGTGAACGGCTTACCCCTCCTTACGCTCTCTTGAGCTGCCACAAAACTAGCGGCTGTAGTTGACTGTGTAGAAGTGATCCACTTTTTGAAAGTATGTTTGCTCTGTTCAGCTTTCCGTTGCAGTTCCGAAATTGCTCTCTTTCGCTCATCTTTTCGCTTATTTTCAGTGAATGCTGAGAGCTTGTTTTGAAAATGTCTTGCAACGTTACATTTTTTGTTGTTCGATAATTTATCGCCACATATTAAGCACACCGGTAAGCCAGCGTCGTTGGCGGTGAAGGCAAATGCTTCTGTCCACGCAGAATTAAACTCTCTAAATTAGATGTTAAAATGTATAACAGTAGTAGTAGTAGTAAATAAACATATATATATATATATATATATATATATATATATATATATATATATATATATATATATATATATATATATATATATATAAATACAAGTTAAATTAAGAAATTGCCATCATTCATTTTCATGGTTTTTATTTTTTTGTCAAGGCCAAAGGGAGCCACTACAAGGAGGCTGAAGAGCCGCATGTGGCTCCAGAGCCGCGGGTTGCCGACCCCTGGTCTAGCTAGTTCAAGAGGCAGACTAGTACAGGACTGTAGTTTTTTGTTTGGTTGGATTAGAAAGCAAATGTGTTGTAAAATGTTTAGAAATGAGATGGAAATAAGCTACTGTGGGTGAATGTAGTTCTCAAAAAGTTATGATTTGGTAATTCCCTGGTGCTTTCTGTCAAAGTGGACAGTCACTCAGTGATTAATATAGACTGGAGTCAAGAACAGCACCTGGCACATGCCTGAGTGGTGAACACGGGTGTGTTAAAGAGAACACATAAATCAATTCAAACATAAAGCTGATTTTACTCTAAAGTGCTATGTTGAACATACAAGTAGAATCAGGAGTAACGATATGGAAAAGCATTTCTAAAGAGAGTGTAATTTAGCATCTCTCCTTTAACAAAGCAAAAGCTGTGTATAATTAATTAAGAAACATATACTGTATGGATCTCATAAAAAGAGCACTGTCTACTCCATTTGTTTCAGGGAAAAAACATAAAGAGCTTAATTTAAAAATAAGCTTCCACTGTAGTGATGGGATTACTTTGTATATTTTTCTTCTGAAAGGTTCAAATCAAGACAAATCAGTAAGCTCCTTGTTCTATGTTATATTAGAGAGCCGCAGCCAATCATGAAGAATTACCTTCTTGCCTAAAATGGCCAGGAACCAGAGCCTCAAACAAGCTTCATAGATATAATGTATTATTGAGGCAGATGCTTCGTGTCCATATAAGCTGATGATAATGAAACAGCGAGCGTCTTTTGACAGCATGACTAGGGAATCGAGTTCCAGTGAACAGCTGGGAAAGTGAGTCATTTTAGACAAATGCTTCAAACAGATTGCTTTTATTTTTCTTTCTTTCTTTCTTTCTTTCTTTCTTTCTTTCTTTCTTTCTTTCTTTCTTTCTTTCTTTCTTTCTTGATTTTATTGTATGCATAAATAATTTACTCAACTAAAGTCACCTTATTTTTCTTGTTGAAAACGTAAAGAGATATTTATATTCATGGTTATCTTTCAATGTATTATTCACCATTTGTTTCATTCTCAGTAATGATGGAATCAATTTATTGATTTTCTTAAAGTTTTAAAAATATTACCTTTTTCTCTCTTACTTGTAGGTTTGTGTATCTAAATTTTAAAAAGCTTGTGTTAGATGTTTACAAATTCTGCTTTTCTTTTTTTTTTACTCACTGCTGAACCTGTGCAGGGTGGAGTTCAAGCAGTGTCTTGATCTTCCCAGACTCAAAATAAATACTGTGTTACATTTCATGTGCTGATCTCCAGTCTGACTTGCCACCATACCAAATATTAAAAAAAGAAAAATAGGAAAGAACTCCTGTTTGAACTCTGATCTGTTTTAGGGAATCGATTTGTTACAGACGGAGGCTTTGCTGGTAGACAAGCTCAGGATTAAAAGATCACCCGGCTGTAAATGTTGAACTCTGACCTCCAGAAGCTATGGTGCAGGCCACTTTCCCAGACATAATTAAATAGAGGTGACCACCAGATGTAGTACTTTGAAACACAAAGAGAGTGACAGAAAGTATGTAATTTTCATCCATTTTTTTAAAGGGTCTAATAATTATTATGTACAAAAACTACATTTTTGAACTTTTCCACAGTACTCATTGAAATTGAGATTCACTTTGTGACCAGGTGAGGGTATTTTGGAGGAGACCCTATACCCAGAACAAATACTGATGCAAATCAGCTTATGATTAGGAAGTGGATTTTAATAACAAATGATAATTGGCAGGAAATGTTTGATAATTGATAAATGATAATTGGCAGGAAAATCCCTGTTTGGATTTATACTAACATACATTTCCTCTCTGTCTGCCTGTTTCTCTTACAACGCACTTAGCAAATTATTTAATTAAAGTATTTTACATTACTCATTGACATTACCATGGGGGACCCAAAAAATTCCTTGAATTGGTCAAGTGCATGGTTTAGGGGTTAGTTTTTGAATATGTCACTAGGCATCGTATGTCTACATTCTGGTTAATCAGTCAGACGAGTGGCATTATGCATATTTCTTGCATTTGTTCTACAATCGGTTTTCTTTATCCAAACCACCATGAAAGATTTTCAAGAGACAATGATGATTCAACATTGACGGGCCTGTTCATTCATATATCGATGAGACAGAGTACAGGAGTCAGGTGGAGAAGTTTGTTGGTGGGTGCAAAGAGAATTGTCTGTATCTTAACATCAGCAAAACCAAGGAACTGGTTATTGACTTTCACCGCACCAAAAAAAGTCTCTATTCCCGGTCACCATTCATGGAGTGGTTGTAAAGGTAGTGCATTCCTACAAGTACATGGGGGTCTACATTAAAGACAAGTTGGACTGATCGCAGAACACAGAGAAACTATATAAGAAAGGGCAGAGCAGGCTCTTTTTCCTTAAGAATCTGCATTCCTTCAATGTGGGCAGTGACGCCCTAGACATCTTCTACAACTCTTGCAGCTCTTGCAGACATATTGGGACTTACAACAATTTTCAACTCCTCCTCCCTCCCCGTCTATCTAACAGACCCCAGCACATAGTTAGCAAACCTAGAAAAATGTGTGGAGGTGATTTTGTTCTTGGAGTTTGTTCTTTGTTCTTGGCTTGATTTCAGATCTTTGTCTTTTACAAGTGGAAAGCCTTGTTTCTGAGTCTGTATTCTGGTTGACTCAGCACCCATTATGGTGCTCACATTAAATTATTGTTCTTGCACATTCTACATAATACCTAAAGTAACTTCTTTCGTTGAACAGAAGTGTTATGTAAAGTAGATGATTAACTTAGATAACTCTGTTCCAAATCACCACTTTCTATGCCTTTCATTCATTTCCTACTACCTGGTCACAAGGTGTAGAAGCTTATAGTATCCTTATAAGAATTATACATGAATGAAATATTCGTGTACGCACCGCATCCACAACCTGCAGTCACTGGACAAATGCAGCAATAAGGCAACTTTTAGGTGGATTGTGGGAGCACACCCAACACAGAGAGAGAATGTGTACAGAACCCAAAGACAATGACGGAAAGGTAATCAATCTCAGCTACCTGCAGCTGTGTGGCTGTAAGACTGCCTGCTGCACAATGCTGATGCCATCTTTCAAGTATTAAATGAATGGATGCTAGACAGCTTTGCTGGCTCCAGAGAGCTTTGCTGCTGTTCAGCCTCCACCAGTTGAATTTCTCCTTATGGAAGATGCAAATGTACAACTGTAGAAACTCCTCAGGGGTTCAGTAGGTGAAAGGACTTAGTTAGGCATGTGTCTAAACACACTATGAATGCTGGAAGTTGACGTAAAGCAGTTTTGTTAATTAAGAAGTCATATTACAGGTCAAATAATAGTGCATATAATTTATTCAACGTGAATAGCCTTTTGGTGAACTGTATAATGTTACTGTGTATTTTTATTTGCCAACTTTTGTGATCAATCTATCCATCCATCCATTGTTGGTCCAATTTAGGGTTGCAACACCCAGAGTCCACTTTTGCAGCATCTTGTCCAAGGTTGGAATAAACTCTTAATAAGAATGCCAGTTTAATGTGGGCCACAGTTAATCAAGTGTCTGCAATGAACCACATCTGCAAATCTTTGAGGTTTGGGAGAAAAATACATGCAGACACGCATGAAAAACATTTAAATGGCATGCACTTTATTGGGCCAAGTCACCTTTGAGCTGTGAACCGCTGTTCCACCATGGTGCCATTTATAATTAACTAGCTGTTGTGACGGGCGGCCGGGTCCCATGCCCAGCCAGGACAGCCCTGCTGTATATGTTTCGGGAGAGCAGCCATGGGCTCTTCAGTACCTCTTGTGGGACGCTTGGTGGCAGCCTCTCTGGTTGACGATGGTGCCTCAGTTTCCCGCAGGGTTCCATGGGAGATGGAGTCCTCCACAACCCTGTGGGGATCTGGGGTGGCCACCAGGGGGTGCTGCAAGGATCCTGGAGACAACCTGGACACCTACAACCCCACCTGGAAGTGCAATTAGCAACATGTGATCAAGCACCTGGAGCACTTCCAGGTGGGCTATAAAAAGGGCCAGCATCCACCACTCAGGAGCCAGAATTGGGAGGAAGAGGATGAGGTTGCCTGGGAGGAGTGGTGGTGCCAGAGGAAGGATTGGATTGGATTGTGTTGTGTTGTTGGTTTTAAGTGCTTTGGGACTGTGTTGTGGCTGGGGGGTTTACAGGGGTCTTCACATTTTGTGCCCTCCAGCTGAAGAAAAGTAAAAGTTCTCTTGTGTTTTACATGTGCCTCAGTCTGAGTCTGTGCCGGGTTGGGCGCTATATAGCGCCTTTTACACTGTGTAAGCCCATGCGGTAAAAAGCCCGGGGTCCTAGAAACAATTAAAATCATCGTTAAAAAAAAAACTTAAATGTAGAGATGTCAGGTAATTGAAAAGGACTACTCTGGGCATCTGTCTTCTAGGAGGATTCATTTTGCTGACATGCTTGCATCACTTGTGCATTAGCGGCGGGAGGAAATGTAGAAGGGATACCATTTTGCCGATGTTAGCAGCTAAGCAACTTTGTCTTTCTTCTGAGGTTTCGTTTTGCTAATGTTCTGGCCCCGCTTGTGTTATTAGCGGCTAAGCGGGTTTTCTGTTTCCTCGGAGGTGGAGCCCTTACCCCAACTCCACCCCTCTCTTCCAGGCCAGACAGACACAAACACTTCCACGTGTAGACGTTTATATATAAGATCAACCTATTATCTTTTACATGCTGCCTTTTACAGAGCACATCATTACTAAGCACTCAAGAATACACCTCAAAATACAAGCATTATTAATGCTGAAATAAAAAAATATGATTCCGGCTAAAATGTTGCATAGTCAATGTAATCAGAACTAGTTTCTTTTTTATGTATTTCAGTAATTTTTTCTCAAATAGTTCATAATGTATAATGTCATTACAAATAATGCAGATAACAGATTTAGGTACTAACTGAAGATCACGTAATGAAGACTGACATAACAACTTCATGGTTTATACAGTCCAATGGCTTTGGCTCCAAGCTCTGCTGCCTGAACACTACACACTGAACTATAGCGTCCATGTAATTCTCAAGTTCAGTCCTGTCAGTCCAAGGTGGCGGCAGGTTTTTGCTTCAAACAGCATCACTATTAACAAGTCAATTCATCTCTAAAGGATCAGTCAATCATTTTCTAACCTGCTTTGTCCTGAACAGGGTCACTAGGGCTGCTACAGCCTATCCCAGCAAGCACAGGGCACAAGGCAGGAAACAAACCCTGGACAGGGTGCCAGTCCATTGTAAGACAAACACACACACACAAAACCTCTAACCTCAAGCTTTGAACTGTGGGAGGAAACTGGAGCACCTGGAGGAAGCCTACGCAGACAGGGGGAAAACATACAAACTCCTTGCAGGGTTCCTGTTCCTTAAACTTTTCCTTAATAATTCCTTGCATTAACTTATCTGTGATGCACATTAAGCTTTATGGCCTATAGCTACTTAGATCAGCCTGATTAGCCTCTTTACTACAACTGCACCACCTAGCTGACCTTTTAACCTTGTCTAATTCTGCACTCAGAAAAGCAGATACAGAGGTTAAAGAAAATTATGGAAAATTTAGAAATATGTGTGTTTATGTAATATCTTTAAATAATACTAATCGTCATTTATTAATTTATACTTTTTAGTGGAGTTTGTTCTCTTAATTGTATCCTATTAATGACAATTTTCAATGAACACAGTTGAAAATATAGCAAATGACACTGAATGCACTAGCATGTTCATTAGTTAAAACAGAATCACAAGGAAAATAGAATGAAAATGTTGAAAACATATATATAACATTATTTATGTTTACTTCCATTACACTTTTAGCAAACCCACTTTAATAATTTCTAGCTTGACGCCAAAACATAGAAACTAGGACATATGAGCTTGCTTAAGTAAGTTAGGAGTTCAATTAAAAGCAGAAGTTGGCTGGAACAAAGTCCTGCAGCCTCAGTGGGCCCCCAGCATTGAACTTGAGAACCAAAGATTTAGGCCACCTTGAAGAATCCATCCTTCTGCCTGTTGCTTTCTTTATGACATACTTTAGACTTTAATTAGATATTTGAAGATACTGTCATCCCCCTAGAATCTAGTTTGTCTGGGAGCCGACAGACTGAATCCCATTTCTAAGAGGCCAGCAAACTTCATTACAGCTTAGAGATTAAGTGAATCATTCTGTAAAGAAGTTGATTGGATTATATTTGAGCAAGTTGTGTGTCAAATGACGTCAGGGTGGCTGTAGCTTGTTGATTTTTTGCACATTTGCGGTGGTTTCTGCAAGTAAACAAATGGCTCCTGAGGTTTAGAATGAAGATGACTGGAATTTTTCCTTTCTTTTTCTTTCTTTCTTTCTTTCTTTCTTTCTTTCTTTCTTTCTTTCTTTCTTTCTTTCTTTCTTTCTTAGTATGATATGTTCCCCATCATCATCTAGCTTGCCTGTCAGACTATGATGAGTCTGCTGGATATTTTTGCTACTTAGTTTGTACTCCTTTACTTGTTTCCTATAATATCTTTATAAGGATGTTCAAATTTTTATCATCTCCTTTCAAAAATCAGATTACAGTAACCAGGACCAGTTATCCAGGAATCAGCTTTTGAAAGGGCAAAAGCCAAAATGGAACACGACTATGCAACAGCACTTACAGCTGGTTAGTATACACAGTCAAAAGTGACTATGATGTCACTTTTTATTATTTCTAATATGTTTAAACAACATCTAAATCTCTATATTTGTGTATATTTGGCAGTAACTTAATAGCTCCTTCAAGTTTAAAATGATTACATTTGACCCTGAATTACAGCACCTTTTGAAACAATATGAAGTTAAATGGTCACTAGTAAATCACATAGCTCAAATAAAGTTGATTTAAATGATTGTAACTAGTTTATGTTATTTATTCTTTTACAACATACTGATGTGTGCTACAACTGAGCAACCAAATCTAGTATATAAAGCTCAAAATCTGAGTGTGTGTGTGTTGTCACAAGTGTATGTCGGAGGATCTCCTCACGGGGGTGCACTGTCACTAACATTCTCTTCTCCTTTTCTCCTTGCAGTGCAGAGAAACCTCCCAGTGAAGGCACTCAACCCCTTACCCACCCCCAACCCCACTTCAGGTTCACCAGCTATAAGAAACCTGGCTGCCAGGAAGGAGGTGCCAGAGCGACTCGCCTGAAGAGCTCTGCCTGATATACCTGGAATCTGTAGTTAGAGCCGATATTTTATTTGTTTTCCATTAAAAGTAAATGCAAGTTGAATAATTGCCAAGAGGCATTCCCTTTTGTTGGACTGTTCTGATCATTAAATGGGATGACCCGGTTGGCGTACCAACTTTTACTTTTGCATGACCTGTCATTCCTGAACCCAGCCACAATATACAATATATATATATATATATATATATATATATATATATATATATATATATATATATATATATATATATATATATATATGTATGTATGTATGTCTATATATATGTAGATATGTATATATATGTGTATATATATGTAGATATGTATATATATGTGTAGATATGTAAATATATATATGTATATATATATGTGTCTGTGTGTGTGTATATATATATATATATATATGTATGTATGTATGTATGTGTGTATATATATATGTATGTGTATGTATGTATGTGTATATGTATATATGTATACGTGTATGTGTGTGTATGTGTGTATATGTATGTGTATATATATATTGATATGTGTATATATATATGTATATATATGTGTATGTGTATCTGTATATATATATATATATGTGTATATATGTGTATATGTAGATATGTGTATATGTAGATATGTATATATATGTATATGTATATATATGTTTATGTGTGTCTGTGTATGTATATATATATATATATATATATATATATATATATATATATATATGACAGCAAAACTCATAACAATGACAACACAATTACATTGACAATTATGTTGTCTTATTTTTAAAATGTTTCCTTTTCTTTTACATAACCTCTTTAACACTCTACTTCTCCACTACAAAGTGCGGGTATTTTGCTAGTATTGTATAAAATACATTAAAATTCAAGCAGTATTAGATTGTCCAGCACTATTAAATATATATAAACTTCAAAGAGCGTGGGGTTGGGGGCTTGGTGGTAAAATACATGCAATATTGAGAAGAACTGGGATGTCCACTTTGTGAGCAGACTGCTATGTGTCACTATGCTCCGATTCACACAGCACAAACAGGCAAATGGAGGAACAGCATAGTGTTGCCCACTTCAAGCCCTGGGTATGACATGATGAAATGAAATGAAATGATGTGTGCTTTGGTAAGTTTAAACACTTGAAAAGCTCACTTAAAGGGTCCTCTGTGGGCAGAACCTAGAGGAGGTGGCCATTGTACATTACTTCTTCTTTTCTGTACAGTGCTTAAAATTTTCAGTTCATTCCATGGGACATGTAAATGTGCAGTCTTTAAATGTCCATGCTGTATGTAATAAGTTAAAGGAAGCCACAATTCAGTGTATATTGCTTTTGACCTAAACCCTCCAAAACTTTGTAATGGTACAAGACCATTCTAATTGAAGCTACTGCTTTTACAGGATCTGGTACAGGGTGAAATTATATTTCTATGCCAGATTCCCATTATTCCTACTAATTATTTGTCTGAGTTCAAAAAAATACAATTTCCTCTAAAATTGAGTTTTGTAATGATCATCAACAAATGCTAAGTCACTAGGAAAAACAGGACTTGATCTAAGGCAGAATGTTTTACTTGTATGCAGTTGCATGTAGCATGTTCAGGAGTGGATGGCACAGTGGTAGTGCTGCTACTTGCAATTAAGGAGACCAGTGTTCATGCCCTGAGTTCTCCATGTGTGGAGTTTGCATGATCTCCCCATGTCTGTATGAGTTCCCTCCAGGTGCTCTGATTTCCTCCAGCAGTCCAAAGACATGCAGTTTAGGTAGATTGGTGACACTAATTCGGTGTGTGTGTGTTCACCCTGTGATGGGCTAGTGCCTTGTCCAGGGATTGTTCCTGCTTCATGTCCTATGTTTGCTGGGTTAGGCTCCTGATAAGGAATAAGCAGGCTTAGAAAATAGTATGTTCAAGAGTAAAGTACTAATATTAGCCCCTGGGGGCAAAGAAAAACAAATATTGTATATTGAAAAGTACTCAGTTATTAACAAAGTACTTCTGATACATCTAATTAATCCTTGGCACTATAACCCTTTGTTCCATTGACTTAAAGAATTTCCCGGGTGAAGCTGGGTAGCTAGTGTTAAGTATATGAAGCTGGTCAGCTGAAACTATTAACATACAGGATACAAAAATGAACAAACTTGCCTATTATTGTTCAGTTATCCAGTTTTTGTTTTTTTATGCTTTTCCACAATAAATCTTACATAGCTAAAATTGATGGTTTAAAGTCAAAGAAGAAAGGTGGATAAACCAAAATTCACTGCTGGCTAGTTGGTGAACTAGTTGATGCATCATTTCTCAATTTGATTGCAAATTGTTAATTGCATATTTAAACATATTTCTAGCAGTGATTCAATAGGTATTCATGAATCATTCTAATGTTTAGACTTTTATTCTACTTTTCCAGGTTTGTTTCTCTTGAGTTTTGACCTTAACTTAATATTTATCCAATGACAATTCTTCATCCATCCATTTTCTAAACACAGTTAATCCAAAACTAGTGTTGTGGAGCTCATAGCTCATCCGGGCAGCTTTCAGCACAAGACAGCATTCAACCCTAGATGGTGTGGCGGTCTGTTACAAGGAATGATGATTTTCGTCTTATGCTATTACTAATATTTCTTTCGAGTCTGCATTTCATCCTGGCTGACCATATTTCTTTGTATCCAGTCTTTCATCTCACATTGCAAAGTACAACTTGCATGTCTCTTCGTATTCACTTAAACATGGATGCCTAATTCAAGGGTAACAGTAAGTACGCAAGAGATGTAGATTCTATTTGTGGTGGAGTGAACATATAGATTCATGACACAATGGCTACTGTTTTACAAATATGACTTTTAATTATTATAGATAGGTCTGAATTTTCACAGGAGATTTCACAGTGGCAACTGGCAAGCCTGCTTAAGCTTAAATTTAGTCTTTATTTTGGATTTACAATGTTTTACAGTATATTATTTCCTCAATTATTTACCTACAAAACAAATATGGTTTCATTTGGAGAATGCTTTCATTGACGTTGGTCCACTATCAGTCATTTCCTGCAAAGGTAGGTATGTTCCATCTTCACACAGTTCTCATTTCCCAACTTAATCTTGGCAACAATATCTATTTTCATTACTGGGTCTGAGAGCAATGGCACCCCTAGCAGTCTGTTGACCCTTTTGCTGAGTTAAGACTTTCAACCTGCTTACATAAAGTGAAGTATCTCAGATCTGAATTGAGCTATGTTATGAGATTGATAAATTATAACCCAACATGGAGCAGTAGTATGAAAGGACCTTAAATCATACACAATAAGCCCAGCTATTGCATGCGAGGCAAGGCCATGTTAAGGTTAAAGAATGGCAGTACATACAGTACATACAGTACTCCAACAAGGCCAATAGGTTCTTCTGCCAGGTTACCTTTATATTTTGGTTTCCTAATCACTATCTATCTATCTATCTATCTATCTATCTATCTATCTATCTATCTATCTATCTATCTATCTATCTATCTATCTAAGAGTCAAAAATCGAAGAAAACATATAACTGGAACAATTCAAGTCAATGTTCATACAGCAACCTTTATTTCAGTATAACCAAGAGATGTCCGCGTAATTTAAAGAGTCCATTCTTCTTAGTCACCTTCCTCCAACAGCATGATGTTTTTAATGTATCTTCATAATTGACTGCACCCTCTAATTCATATACCAAACACGACATTCTCATATTAAAAGCTGTGTGCCATGCCTTCATTTCAAAAGCCAAATGTCATCTGCCTCTCTGAAAAGTGGTATAGCTTCTGTCTCAAGCAAAATGAGGTAGGTGCCTGTGGTATAGTGGGTCTGCAGCTCAGAACGGATGGCCAGTCTTTTTAAATAAATAATCACCACACTTGTGGCTTAAGGAGGGGGTGTGGTAGTGTGGGCAGAGTGGTTCCCAGACGTGATACAGGCGTTTCCACACGGAAGTGCACAGGTGCATGATCACCTTAATTAATGCCGGGACCTGCTAATCGCCACACCTGTGCCACATCCCTATTATAAATAGGAGAAGCATGAGTATGGAGGGGGAGAGAAAGAATGAAAGAATGGAGGTTAATGGAAAGAAGAAGAAAACAGGAGGTGCAGGGAGCCGGTGTGGGAGTGAACGAGCAAGAGCAGGCTCGCTGGTGGATGCAGGTAGCTGGGAGGAGAGCCCCTCAGCAGGAGTGTATGGCCGACACATGATGGGGGCAGCAGGAAGTGGTCGCTCCAGCTGAGTGATCTCCAGGAGCTGAAGAGACCAAGAAGATAGTTGGCACACTGCGTAAGGCCACAGAAGGCAGCGGCAGTCAGTGAACTTGGGAGAGTGAGCCCCAGTGTGAGCGCCCTGGTAGCTGGGGAACCTGAGTCTCGGCCGAGGAAAGTGGCCATATGGAGCCAGGGGATGGAAGGCTACCGGACCAGTGTTGAAGGCAGCAGCACCTTCAGGAAGTGCAACTCCCCTGTTGCAGGGCCCGCATGGTAGGAGCAGAGAAGCAGCTAAAAGAAGGCACCGGGCTTTTTAAAGGGAACTGCTTCCAGCCATTGTTTTTAACCTCTTTTTAAATGGATTTATTTTGTTTTGCATTTTTAACCTCCACTTTTTGAACATGTTTTTTAATGGATTATTCATTTATTGAAATATTCTTGAGCACTGCACTTTGGACACTAATTTGATTGGTTTTGTTTGCTTTGTTTTAATAAAAGCATTTGCACCATCCCCTTGATCAGTTTGATTTGTCAACATCTGCCAGTTCATCCGGTTACATTACCGATGGTGTTGGGTTCGAGGGATCACAAATCTAGAAGAGGGCGCATGGAGCAGGACCTGCATCGTGACAGTGCCTTCTCTTTTGCTGTGGCTTGATGGCTATCTTTAGTCAGTGAGATCAGTAAAACTGAACGACTAAAAAATGTACCCTTGGTCCTCCTACCTGGCCACCTAAAGTTGTTTTACGTTAACTATGACATATAAGTTAAATAACAAAGTCACTAAAAGCCCCTATTCCACATCTTCAAAGCATATACAGTACACACTGGTTAGTTTATCTGAGGTTAAATATAAACATTCTAATAAATGATAATGCTAGTTTTTAACCTTTACATTACATTTGCATATCCTTCCCAGAATTCAGAACTTATTTGCATCCCAGAATTCATCAGTCTGTTTAACCACATAATTATTCCCATCATTTTTTTCAGCAGCTTGTCCAAAAGAAGAACAAATCTAACAGACTCATTTTCTAGAATGGTTTTCAACTTGGCCCACGATTTCTTTTAAAACTTCTACATCTCTCAATTCGACAGGCGGATCGGTGCGGCATCCGCAGTAATGCGGGCATTGCATCGGTCTGTCGTGGTGAAAAAGGAGCTGAGCCGCAAGGCGAAGCTCTCAATTTACCAGTCGATCTATGTTCCTACCCTCACCTATGGTCATGAGCTATGGGTAGTGACCGAAAGAACGAGATCGCGAATACAAGCGGCTGAAATGAGTTTCCTCCGCAGGGTGTCTGGGCTTTCCCTTAAAGATAGGGTGAGAAGCTCAGTCATCCGGGAGGGGCTCAGAGTAGAGCCGCTGCTCCTCCGCATCGAGAGGAGTCAGATGAGGTGGCTCGGGCATCTGATCAGGATGCCTCCTGGACGCCTCCCTGGTGAGGTGTTCCGGGCACGTCCAACCGGGAGGAGGCCCCGGGGAAGACCCAGGACACGCTGGAGGGACTATGTCTCTCGACTGGCCTGGGAACGCCTTGGGATTCTCCCGGAAGAGCTACAAGAAGTGGCCGGGGAGAGGGAAGTCTGGGCATCTCTGCTCAAGCTGCTGCCCCCGCGACCCGACCTCGGATAAGCGGGAGACAATGGATGGATGGATGGATGGACATCTCTCAATTCATAGTTCAGCTTCTGCATCTGGTCCCCCCATCCCCTGGCTTTCCCTGACAGTACAAGGTGTCATTGAGCTAATCACCTGCTTGTCAAGACTTCCTGTCATGTCCCTGTATTTTGCGTCTCCCTATCTTCTGTGAAACTGTTTAAATACACACGAATAAAGTAATGTAAATTGCTATTTATGAGATCTATAATATAGTCTTCAAAGCCTCTTCCGTATCTTCATTTAAATATTACAGTTCTGCATGGTTTTTATTTTTACATGACACAAATGGATGGAGGTTTTCCAAACATTTGGCTTTACCGTTACTAAAAATGTGGCTTCCTAATGTGCATTAGATACAGTAATTATCATTATTTTAAGATAATTCACTGAAAATCGGTATGCTTATTATAGGAGATATCCCAAAAAAGAACACTTAATTTGGGTGAGCTTATCCATTTGGCAGTATTGGTGAATGACAATATGAATGGCGATTCTATGATAATGATACGTGTTTGCTTTCTTTAAACATAAATGGACCAAGTTATTATGATATCCAGTCAAATTCCATGAAATGTATTAGAAATGAATAAGGGAAGCCTAAAAACTGGCTCATTTTTCATCCGAATCAATATAAAGTAGGTATATATAAAGTTTTCTCAGAAAATATTTTTTAAAGATTAAAAACTTGTATTTTTTGAGTAAAGTTTTCCTAATGAATTTAGGTAATAGTAACATGCTGTGGAAATACAAAGAAATACATCTATATCATTGACACATAAATTATGCATCTTATTTGAATTTTAAATCAATTTGTACCAGACAAGTATATGTCAGGCTTCCAAACATGCTCATTTTCAGTAAAGTTAATTTAAGTTAGCTGTGTAATAGCAATGTAGCTCAGAAAATATTTTCTGACTGATTGAAATAGAATTGCACTTAAGCAGGGCGTCCCCTCAGTGGGACAGGAGAGCAGGAGAAGAAACATGCTGAATACCATGTACAGTTTAAAAATGGTCATTCTAAATATAAACATACATATAAATCTAGGTTGATGTATTCTTATAGATGTTGGCTGTGGATAGTGTTATATAGACTACTGGGTAGTTGTATTTTCAGGAAGACCCTGTAATTAGCATTCAGTTTTCTCTCTACCTTACCCTTACATTTATCTTCTAGAAAATTTCCCACCTCCTTTTCTGCCCATGGAATTAGCCTAATGGTCTTAAATCTGAATTCAGTGCACATGCCCACAATATCGGCTCCTGAGGCTGGAAGAGGTCACCGTGCAGGATAACATATTTATCTCTTAATGGGATCCTGCTAGTGTTATGCTACTACAGACTCTTCTAAACATCTTCATTACTCAGCTATTAGTTTCCCAAACTGTGTTTGCATTGATATAACCATAAATGGAATCCTATCCTTTCCCAGAAACTTGATTACTTGTCTGTCACATCACTAACAGGGAAAATCCCAGAGACTCCAGCTTTGAAGTTTTAATTGAGCCTGTCAGACAATTCATTTGTCAATGTTTATTTTATATTGCACCACATATACACCAATGCAAAATTAATTTTATCAATAGATAACTAGCAACATGTATGCAGACACCAGAGATCTACCAAAGGCACAAGTCTCAAAAAGAAAAGGACAGATATGGTATAGGAGGCATCTTATATATATATATGAGTGGCGGGCCATCAGGGCCTGCAAGGCCTTCTCTGCTGGCCTAAAAAAATATCTGAATCACAAACTGATGTTAATTATATTTTGTCCATGAATACTTATTAAATAATTCCAAATAGTCTGTCCGCTTCCTTTCATAGCTTTTCCGATGGTTGTGCTGCGCCTGCTTCCAGACATGTATTTTCATATTAAAGCATTTAACCAATCACATTTCAGCCATCATTTGTTGCCAGGCAGGGTCAAAGTCAAAGAAGTCTGCCCGGAGGCCTTCACAATCCGTTCTGCAAGCCCTCTAACACAAAATAAATGTCGATTAAACTGTTGCTTCAACCAATCAGATTTTGAGTTGGTTTCACTAGGGCCCTCTAGCAGGCGTACGGCAACGTCACCGTATTCAGACCCATTGATTGGATAGGATGGTGTAATAGAAAAATCTGAATGAGAGCATCATGGGGCAGCTGTACACATTGGTATGTTTGGCGGTGACCATTCACGTGTCCACTGCTTCTGTCGAGCGGACATTTTCAGCCCTAAAGCGAATTAAAACTTATGCCAGAAATACGACAGGGCAGGTTCAACATTCAGCATTAGCTTCGATGGCGATAGAAAGGGACTTCGTGATGGAACTGAAGCGCACGAATAATCTGTACAACAGAGTAATTGAACTGTTTTTGAGGAAAGAGAGGAGGATGGATTTTGTTTACAAATAATCCGAATTTTTGGTGAGTAAAATGTTGCGATTTTCCTAAATAATATTGCAAGTTTTTGAGTTATTATTGATGTTTTTTATGTGTGTCGCAGGCTGTAGCTGCAGTAGAAAGGAACTTGTTCACCCCTGGTTTGTCTATTCAATAAAGGCATTTATTGTGGCTACAGGAGTTATCTATCTGCAATTCAACGGCTCTTTATACTGTATTTCTGCATATTAAGATGAACTACTGAAAACACATTACTTTAACATGGCCTTCTCATAACTTCACTGTAATTTAATCCTGACACTCTGTATATCCAATTCATTATAATAACTATTCATTCAAAATTTGTACTAACCCCTACTCTCTCTTCTGTTTTCTTTTCCGGTGTCCTATTGGTGGTGGCTTGTGCCACCACCATCTACCCAAAGCACCATGATGTTCCAACAATGATGGATGGATTAAAAGCCAGAAGTCTGTATAACCATCAGCATCAAGTGACTCCGTGAGAACCCTAACTACAAAGAGGACTATTTCATTTATGTTAGGTAGAATGCCCAAAGGGGACTGGGCGGTCTCGTGGCCTGGAACCCCTACAGATTTTATTTTTTTCTCCAGCCTTCTGGAGTTTTTTTTTGTTTTTTCTGTCCACCCTGGCCATCGGACCTTACTCCTTTCTATGTTAACTAATGTTGTCTTATTTTAATTTCTTATTTGTCTTTTATTCTTCTTTTCTTCATTATGTAAAGCACTTTGAGCTACTTTTTGTATGAAAATGTGCTATATAAATAAATGTTGTTGTTGTTGTTTTATAACCATAAATTAGTTCTTGAGGGGCGGGTTGATTCAGACGGAGCACTACTGAAGGCCTAGGTGTGAAATGCATGGTCCGCCACTGATATATATATATATATATATATATATATATATATATATATATATATATATATATATATATACTGCGGTGGGTTGGCACCCTGCCCGGGGTTTGTTTCCTGCCTTGCGCCCTGTGTTGGCTGGGATTGGCTCCAGCAGACCCCTGTGACCCTGTGTTCGGATTCAGCGGGTTGGAAAATGGATGGATGGATGGATGGATATATATATATATGTTCGCTTCCCGGGTCTTCTCTGCGTGGAGTTTGCATGTTTTCCCCATGTCTGCGTGGGTTTCCTCTGGGTGCTCCGGTTTCCTCCCACAGTCCAAAGACATGCAGGTTAGGTCGACTGGCGATTCTAAATTGGCCCTAGCGTGTGCTTGGTGTGTGGGTGTGTGTGTCCTGCGGTAGGTTGGCGACCTGCCCGGGATTGGTTCCCTGCCCTGTGCCCTGTGTTGGCTGGGATTGGCTCCGGCAGACCCCCGTGACTCTGTGTTCGGATTCAGCGGGTTGGAAAATGGATGGATGGATATATATATATATATATATATATATATATATATATATATATATATATATTGTGGCAGGCGTCCGGCGGCCCTACACACTATATTCAGGGGTAGCAGCCCTGGACACTGCAATACCTCCCCTGGACGCTAGATGGCCGCCATCCTGGGGTGGAGCAGTGCCTCGGGTTCCCGCAGGGCTCCCTGGGAATTGGAGTTGGGTGCAGCCCTGTTGGGTCCCGCAGGCACCGCCAGGGGGGTGCTGTGCTTGGGACTCCTGACCCCTATGGGCAGTATATTCATCACACCCGGAAGTGCAGGCGGAACTCGGTGATCAAGAACCTGGAGAACTTCCGAGTGAACTATAAAAGGAGCCAGCGACCACCACTCAGGGGCCAGAATTAGGAAGAAGAGGACGAGGTTGCCTGGGAGGAGTGGTGGTGCCAGACTAAGGGTTGGTTGTTTTGATTAAGTGTTTGGGACTGTGTTATTCCTGTGGGGTTCACGGGAAAGACGTGCCTCACAGGTGAAGAAAAATAAAAGTCTTGTGGGTTTGACACGTGCCTCAGTGTAAATCTGTACCGGGTCAGGCGCCTATATAGTGTGTTAATTCACTATATATATGTAGGTGAAATAAGCCACAAAAACATACTCAAAAAGAGTTGGGGAACGTCCCCATATATTGTCTGATGGACAAAGATGAAAATTTGGTCAAAATAAGTCAAAAAAATTATCACAATCGACACCCATAGTCATTTCCTGGCATTTATATAGTGACATGGTGGAAGGAAATGACATGGTGGAAAAGACGTCATCGTGAATGGCCGGAAGTGACATCATTATGGCAGTGCTAGAAGTAATGTCATCTGAATTGGCAGGAAGTGAAGTCGCTGTTCAGGAACCGGAAGTGACATCACTGGTGTTGCGTGGAGTGCAATCGCAGCTATTTTGTGAACCCGGAGACAAGGTAGGTAAGATATGATTTTTCTTCTTTATTCCTGTAGACAAAGACAGAGAGACATCAGTGCACATAACCCACCCCTCATCTCACAAAACATTACTCACCTTTGGACTTGCTGGCTGCTTCCTAAGCACGTGTGTCACTAAAAAAAAAAAAAAAAAAATATATATATATATATATATATATATATATATATATATATATATATATATATATATATATACATATATATATACATATATATATATATATATATATATATATATATATATATATATATATATATATATACATATATATATATATATATATATACATATATATATATATATACATATATATATATATATATATATATACATATATATATATATATATATATACATATATATATATATATATACATATATATATATATATATATATATATATATATATATATATATATATATATATATATATATATATATATATATATATATATAAAACATAAAGGAGCTATACATATCAAGCATGCATGCATACATGAGCACATCCCAAACCCAAACAAAGCCAAAAAGCCTACAATATCAAAAGAGAATGGGGTTTATTATAACATGATGGGTGTTGGTAAGTGGAGTAGTACAACAAAATAGAGAAAATCAACAAACCTACAGTTCACTGGGTTTTCATATAGATAATTCTCAACCTTCTTTCCCAAGTAGGATGACTGTTACATGTTCCTACCTTTCAATATTCTTCTGGCCTACTTCTACTGACCTTTCTCATTTTTCTCTCACTTCTTTGGCTTCTGGCAGGAGGGGAGTCACATACACTAATTCTCCAAACAACAAGGTGAGTAGGCCTGTAAACCTCTTTCATAGTCATTTAGAAACACCTGGGGCTTTCCTGCTAAGCTCCTTCTAGAAACCAAAGTTGGGCACCAGTATTCTCTTAAAAGGACAATCTATGCACACAACACTGATCGGCTTGAATGGTCTTTATTCTTTGGTCCCTTGTTTTCAAACCTGTATTTATGTCTCAGGATAATTAATCACTGGGCACTCTCCATTACATTGGCTCCTACTGTGATGTCACTAACATTATTATCATTGCCAATGCACTGATTACTAGAGCCTATAACGACTAGAGTCCTGCTGTGAACTACAGAAATTCCCTTCCAATTGCATTCCTTGCTGGGTTCTCCATCACAATTACAGAAAAACTACATAACATTGTGCAATGTAACAAAACAGGATAAACTGTAAAATTTTAAATAGCAGACTAAATTAATATAGTACAATGAGGCAGTGATAGTGATGGAAGAATACCATTATGCAGCAGGGTCCCCCCCTAGCTTAAAGATGAATTAACAACATGTGGAAAACAAAAACAGAAAGAGTGGTCTTCATTCTATCATTACATAAGAGACAGCAGCAGCAGCAGCCCCAGCCAGGATTGTAAAAAGGGATCTCTGCTTAAAGGTAACAGCAACAAAAGCCAGTCATAGTACACATAATAATCTGTTACTTACCTTGTGTTAAATAATCATTAAGCATATAATCAATATCAGGTTATACCAATAAACACATGTGGAATTTGGCAGATTAAATGTAGCTGCAGTGATTTGCTTTGGATTGTAAGTTGAGGCACTGTTGGTCTTCTGGCTGTAGCTTCCTCCAGATGCTGGCCTGGCTTGAGAGGCTACAAAGGACCAGAATTCAAATCTCTGACAGTTGAATTGGTCATCATGCTATGGTGGTCAAGCATGTCCAATGGTTGTGGGGTTCTCAAGTGCCAGGGTGTGGTAACATGGTTTAAAACTTTATTACAATGTTGTTCTGGCATGATAAACCAGTCAGTATTAAACTCTGCAGGTTCACCATTCGTTTTGGTGGAAGTTCTGGCAGAGCCCAACAAAAGTGCTTTCTTGAGGACTGATTCAGCATAGTAGTGAAAAATAACCAAGAATATATAATTAAAAGGAAAAGCCATTAATATAACATAATCATATATACATAATATATGCATATTTATTGCATATGAAAGAATTATATTTCATAAGCAGTTTATGTATACTGTATGAGTGCAAAGATTATTAAATATGTTGACCACAGTGATGTATTGTATATTATTTGAACATCATTTCTGCCTACACTCTTACAAAGAATTTTACTGTAGGAACACAGAGTTGTTGATCAACTTAATCTACAATATGTATCTTTGGTAGGAAGGTGTAAATTCTAAAACAGAAAAAAAATCCAAATAAAAATGGAGAGGATAGGTGATGGATTATGAATCTGTTTTGCAGCAGTGCTGAATACCTGTACTGAGACACTACAATTTGCAGTAACTGTAGACTAACTCTCAGACCAGAGTATAATGCATTTTGCCACTTTAAATAATGAGTTTGCATTATTAGATACATGTATTGTTACTGAAATGCCATTGGCCCACTCATTTTGTTCTTCCCTGCACTCCACATCATCAACACAATGCCCAGCTCATGACAGATGAGCGTTTTTCCATTTTTGTAGATAGCCTTGCCAATCACCAGGGTCACTGTCTCTGTTTCCTGGCAGCTTTCTTCACTTTTACCCTTGCCAGCTCCTGACTAATATGGTGATGCCCTCAAACTTGAAAGCTTTAAAGTTAATCAAAAATGAAGACAATCCTCATGAAGGTAATACAAATTACAATGGAGCTTGCTTTATTATTTGTGCTGTTCATTTTAAGGAAAGCCAGAAGTCAGTAAAACATAATCAAATGTAGTAGGATAGAAGAAGTAGAAAAAAAATGTACACATCTAAAAGATTAGACCATCCTGAATTAAGTCTCCACAACTGTCTGCACATTTTCTGAAAACCATCTTTTAATTACAGAGTCAACGGGAGGTAAAGTTGCTCCAGGCACTATTGGCAACACTCTTTTGTCACAAAAACAAGACACACCAATCCTCACCAAATCTTTGAGGGTAAATCAAAAAGTAAAGGCAAGTTGAAAATTACACAGCAAGTGCAGCAGATAGAAGCTGATGCATTACAACACATTCGCAATGGCTTATAGGTATTCTGAACACTCAGCACAGCCCTCTGCCATTAGTTTAGTTGATGCCAAGGTCAAATGAACATGGACACTCCACCTTGAGATTGCACCATTGTTGAACAACACACCGTAGTGAGATTTCTTTGGGCAAAGGGAGTGAAGCCTGCTGAAATTTACCAAAGGATGTTGGCTTGTGTAGATCAGTAAGCTGTTTGGGTACCCACCTTCAGTAAACTTTATGGTACCCCAGTAATCATGCACTATGGCATGTACACAATTATAGCTGATATCCAAATGTGCAGCAAAAGCAGACAAAATAATTTGTCGTTCTTCTCTGATGAGAAGTGGGTTTGTGTGTGTGATGTTGATGGTCTACCACATCAAGCTTTGTCATTTAAGCTTGTTCTTCCCACTTTAAATATTTAGAATAGAATAGAATAGAATGCCTTTTATTGTCAGCTATACACATGTACAATGAGATTAAAAGCAGCTCCTTCAGTGCAGACATATGTGTATAACACAACAAGTAAATAAACAAATAAACAAATGGTGCGAAAAGTTGCAAAGAAGTTGCAAAAAAAAAAACGTTCTGCGATGCTATATACATATGGAAAGAATAAGAACTAGAACTATTGCACTATTGGGTTATTGAACATTATTTAAATACTGGAAAGAATAAATAACTATTGCCCTATTGGGTTATTGCACATAATTTAAATATTGCACAATAATGATGTCATGTGCAATAGGTAGTGGATGTTGGATCCTGAGAGTAATGATATTGTACAGTATACAGATATTACACAGTTTTTATCAGTACCATTTAGATATTTCTACCCATTCATAAATTATTCGTTACGTCATGTGGTTTTCACTCCCTCTGCCCAAAAAATCTCACTACAGCTCATTTTTCAGCAATGGTACAGCGGGTGCGTCCATGTTCATTTGACCCTGGCTTCAACTGGACTAATGGCAGAGCACTGCGTTGAACGTGTTCGAACTACGTGTAATATTGCATCAGCTTCTATCTGTTGCAGTTACTGCATAGTTTTTAAATTGCCTTTACTTTCTGATTTATCCTCATATAGATCTTTAGAAGGAATAATTTGATTAACATTGCCATCTGTAACAAGATTAAGCAGTTTGCTTGCATAATTTGTCAAAAATGGTATATATGACAGAATGGCAACTGAACAAACTGTGAATTGGCTGCTAGAACACCTATTATTATTTTTTTTTCTCACTTGCTTTAACACTCGCTTTAAGTTGACTAAGGGGATAACTGAACTGATTCTAAGCTGAAGCATAACATGAATGTGCCTCCCATTGCTCACTGCAAATCTAATAAATGTCCTACTTTGCAAATCTGCTGTTTTGCTGACATATGAATCAGCCACTTATTTCTATCCCTTGGACAAGGCGGTATCCTTTCTTCAGTATCCTCACAATGCAGGGCACAGCAATAATATGATTATTTTCGAAGTCTGAAGGGCAGAGATGACACTTCCAAAAGTTCAACATGCAGTAAGCAAGATTTTTATTGTATAATGAAGGCCACCCCAAAGTGTTTTCAATGCGCATTATTCAGTTTAACATGTTTTGAGTATTGAAGTCCAGGTAGGTTCAATAAAAAAAACGTTTTAGGCACAATGTGAGTCTGTTTAGTAGGTTGATCAGGAAACCAACCACTCAGCCTCAAGGCTGCTCTTCTTGAATGAAGAAAGTAACAGTCCATCCCAATCAGCTAGTCATAGCAGTCTGTCATCAAGGTTAGGGGATGCTGATGTCATGTGTTATGCATTTCTGAGCACGTTCTTCCAGCAGGGTCATCCTGTTACGAGAAGCATGTAAAGTTCTCTACATTGATTCTGCTCTTTCAGTCATTCACAGTCAATCACAAGAAGGCATAACTTGTCTTAGCAGTGATGAACACAAGGCAGGAACCCATCTAAAATGGCATGGAAACAAATTCCTGCTATTATAATTGTAGTGAGAAGTGAAGCAAAATGACACCTTTTATAGGATAACTTAAAAGATTACAATATGCAAGCTTTTGAGGCAACTCAGGCCCATTCTTCAGGCAAGATGTGTAGAAGGGGCCTGAGTTATTTTGAAAACTTGCATATTGTACTCTGTTTAGATAGCCAATAAAAGGTGTCATTTTGCTTCACTTCTCACTACATCCATAATGGCTAACATAATACAACAACCTAGTGCTATTATAATTTAAAATTTAGAGAATATCTGGTTACCAATTGCTGGTAGATTCCCATTTTTCAGGCTATGTTGTTTTGGAGGCTGTTTGCATCCGAATTGGAATGAAGAAAGTTCTGCTCTCTGCTTTTTATCAGTTTCGGTAGGTCTACAAGCCACAAAAGCAGAAAAAAACCTCCATATGTGGAATGAGAAATGTCAGATGTGCAAGATGCATTAAAATGCTTTTACTCTCTTGATAATGTAGACAACAAAGAAAATGAAATAAAAAGGTCTCTTTAGTTTAACGAATTATAACAAACATTTAATTGTGGTGATTACAATAAACTATAGAAATAAAACATATGAGTTTCACAATTCATTTATATTTTTCAGTTGAATTAATTGTATGGTAGCCAAGAAGAAAAACTCAGAAATGAATCTGAAAAAACAAAACGCTTCAGGATTGGAAATGTTAAATATTTAAAACAGATCAGTAGATTATGTTTAGGTACACAGCAAAATGAACAATGTTAAACTTAAAACTTGTAACATTAAGTTAACACTTGAATTTGTATATGTGGGTATAGATTTACACGTATGTGTTAATTTCATTCTGTTTATTTTGCTTTATATGTGCATAATCATGTATTACAATTGCCAACCTGCAGCTGATACAGAGAAGGTCATCTCCAGCTTCATTTTACACTTTACTGAAATAAGCATTTTCAAAAAAAATTGAGAATTATCCATCTATTGCTTCATGTACTGTACCTACGTATTTAGTTTAGAATTCAGGGTCTCAGGGAGCTGAAGCCCAGCGTCCCAGCATCACTGAGCACATGCCACAAACTAGCCTTGGATAGGACGACAAAATAGAAAGTTAGCTCTAACAAACAGACATCTATCTTAAACTAGAAATTTTAAATGACGGGACAGCAAAATTTAAAAATGGCATACAAAGTAAAGGTGTAAATTGGTTGGCAGTGAGTTTGGTAGTAAAAGAATTATTTCCTCTTGTGTTTAATACAAAATGTGTAATTAACAGAAATTCTTTGTACATATGGCATTGATCCCACTAATAAAATAAAGCCAGGAAAGTTATTGCCCACCTGAAGACCAAGAGTCTGAAATGACTAGGTACTGAAAATGAACACAAAAGATGATGAGAAAGACATTCTCTTCTGGTTATTTTGTGAGTCTTTTGACTACCTATTATTTATTAATTTCTTTTACTTTACAGATTTTGAAGGATAAAGAATCCAGCAAACAGATATTGTGTTCCACTAAGTAATGACTCTGAGCTTCTGTTTAGATGTTTTTTGGTCATCTTCTGTCACTGCCTTTAATAATAAAGAAGGCAGAACACCACAGTCACATTTGTCTAAAATATGTCCTGTCTGACTTGGTCTTTGTGATTCTCCATTCAGCCATTTCATAACTGGCTTATCCAGTTCAGTGTCTGGGCAAGGAGCAAGTCTGAAGCCATTTCTGAGTGGGACACCAGTCCACTACCAGGCTATTTAAAGTCACTAATTAATCCAACATACTCTGGTTTATGATGTGGTAAAAAGTACCCACCAGAGAACTGACGCAAATACAAAACTCTGGAGCTATTAGACAGCAGCACTAACTTCTGCTCCACCTTGTCATTCTCCTAGGGATTCTATCATTCTAAAAGTGATTAATTTTGTTATATACCATTGTTGTTTTAAAACTATTTCTTATTAAGTCAACTCTTTCTGACTTATATAATTTCTTCTTGTCTAAACACAGAAATAAATCACACTCCACCTAGATTCACTCTTCAGTTTCTTAAGACAAATGTCTTTATTGTATGAGAGGAACAAAACTTACACTCTGCCTTTTAAGAAGATGTCTATTACAAACAAGTTTGGAAGCTGTGAATTCAATCACAGTGTACATTGAGAACTGTAGAATACTGTATGTGTGTACATGTGTGTGTGTGAGGGTGTGTATACAGGTGCTGGTCATAAAATTAGAATATCATGACAAAGTTGATTTATTTCAGTAATTCCGTTCAAAAAGTGAAACTTGTATATTAGATTCATTCATTAAACACATACTGATGTATTTCAAATGTATATTTCTTTTAATGTTGATTATTATAACTGACAACTAATGAAAGTCCCAAATTCAGTATCTCGGAAAATTAAAATATTGTGAAAAGGTTCAATATTGAAGACACCTGGTGCCACACTCTAATCAGCTAATTAACTCAAAACACCTGCAAAAGCCTTTAAATGGTCTCTCAGTCTTGTTCTGTAGGCTACACAATCATGGGGAAGACTGCTTACTTGACTGTTGTCCAAAAGACGACCATTGACACCTTGCACAAGGAGGGCAAGACACAAAAGGTCATTGCTAAAGAGGCTGGCTGTTCACAGAGCTCTGTGTCCAAGCACATTAATAGAGTGGCAAACGGAAGGACAAGATGTGGTAGAAAAAAGTGTACAAGCAATAGGGATAACCGCACCCTGGAGAGGATTGTGAAACAAAACCCATTCAAAAATGTGGGGGAGATTCACAAAGAGTGGACTGCAGCTGGTGTCAGTGCTTCAAGAACCACCACACACAGACGTATGCAAGACATGGGTATCAGCTGTCGCATTCCTTGTGTCAAGCCACTCTTGACCAAGAGACAGCGTCAGAAGCATCTCGCCTGGGCTAAAGACAAAAAGGACTGACTGCTGCTGAGTAGTCCAAAGTTATGTTCTTTGATGAAAGTAAATTTTGCATTTCCTTTGGAAATCAAGGTCCCAGAGTCTGGAGGAAGAGGAGAGGCACAGAATCCACGTTGTGTGAGGTCCAGTGCAAAGTTTCCACAGTCAGTGAAGGTTTGGGGTGCCATGTCATCTGCTGGTGTTGGTCCATTGTGTTTTCTGAGGTCCAAGGTCAACGCACTGCTGCTACTGCTACCAGGAAGTATTAGAGCACTTCATGCTTCCTTCTGCTGATTAACTTTATGGAGATGCAGATTTCATTTTCCAACAGGACCTGGCACCTGCACACTGTGCCAAAGCTACCAGTACCTGGTTTAAGGACCATGGTATCCCTGTTCTTGATTGGCCAGCAAACTCGCCTGACCTTAACCCCATAGAAAATCTATTGGGTATTGGGAAGAGGAAGATGCAATACGCCAGACCCAACAATTCAGAAGAGCTAAAGGCCACAATCAGAGCAACATGGGCTCTCATAACACCTCAGCAGTGCCACAGACTGATCGACTCCATGCCACGCCGCATTGCTGCAGTAATCCAGGCCAAAGGAGCCCCAACTAAATATTGAGTGCTGTACATGCTCATACTTTTCATGTTCATACCTTTTCAGTTGGCCAACATTTCTAAAAATCCTTTTTTTGCATTGGTCTTAATTGATATTCTAATTTTCCAAGATACTGAATTTGGGACTTTCATTAGTTGTCAGTTATAATCATCAACATTAAAAGAAATAAACATTTGAAATACATCAGTCTGTGTGAAATGAATGAATCTAATATACAAGTTTCACTTTTTGAATGGAATTACTGAAATAAATCAACTTTGTCATGATATTCTAATTTTATTACCAGCACCTGTATAATACAGTCAGAAAGCATTCAGAGCGCTTCACCTTTTCACATTTTGATCTGTTGCAGCCTTATGCTAATATTATGTGAATTCATTTTTCCCCACATCAAGTGACACTCAATACACCAGAAGAGCAAGGCAGAAATAGGATTTTAGAAATTTGTGTAAATGTTTTAAAAATAAGAAACTGAAACATCACATTGACACATGTATTTAGACCCTTTGCTAAGACACTTCAAATCTGGCTCAGGTGTATCCCATTCTATTGCTCATTGTTGAGCTGGCTCTACCCCTTGTTTGGAGCCCACCTGTGGTCAATTCAACTGATTGCACATAATTAGGAAAGACACACACCTGTCTATATAAGGTCCCACAGCTGACATTGAGTATCAGGATAAAAAACAGCTGTGAGGTCAAAGGAATTGCTTGCAGAGTTTAAAGACAGGATTGTGTTGAGGCACAGATCTGGAGGTAGGCTACAAAAAATCTGCAGCACTGAAGGATCTCAAGAGCACAGTGGTCTCCATAATTCTTAAATGAAAGAACCTGAAACAACCGCAACTCTTTCAAGGCTGCTTACCTGGTCAAACTGGCCAATCTCTTGGTAAGAGAGTTGACCAAGAACCTGATTTCCACCCTGGCAGAACTCCAGAGTGAAACTCTCAGGAGGACATCTACCATTGCAGCACTTCACTAATCTAGGTTTTAAGGCACAGTGGCCAGAAAATTAAAGGCACCTAATGGACTCTCAGATTATGACACTCAAGATTTGTCTGATTTGATGAAACCAAGATTGAACTGTTTGGCCTCAGTTATAAGCAAAATAAATCACCTTCGCAATACAATTCCAACAGTGAAGAATAATGGTGGGAATTCTTCTGTGTGGTTGCTTTTCAGCAGTAGGGTTTGGGAGACTACTCAGGGTTGTGGGAAAGCTACATGGAGCAAAACAGAGATATTCTTAATGAAAACCTTCTACAGAATGCTCTAGACTTAACACTGGGCTGAAGGTTTGCCTTCCATCAGGACAATCACCCTAAGCACAAGGCAATGGCAACTCTGGGGATGTCCTTGAGTTACCCAGCCAGACCCTGTACTTGAACCCAAATCAAACATCTCTGGAGAGACCTGTAAGTAGCTGTCCACTGATGGGCTCCATCCACCCTTTGAGAAGTTTTGATGATCTGCAGAGAAGAACAGCAGAAAAATCACCAAATCCAGTGCAAAGCTTGCCATCCTCAAGGAGGCTCCAGGCTATAATTGCTGCCAAAAGTGTTTCAATGAAGTACTGAGTAACGGATCTGAATACTTGTATCAATGTGAGATTTCCTTTTTTTTATTTAAAAAAAATTACAAAATATGTAAAATCTTTGGGTATTGAGTGTTCTTTGATGAAGGAAAAAAATAAATTAATAAATTAAATGAGTTTAGCATAGGGTGGCACAGTGGTGCAGTGGTAGCGCTGCTGCCTCGCAGTTAGGAGATCTGGGTTCGCTTCCCAGATCCTCCCTGCGTGGAGTTTGCATGTTCTCCCCGTGTCTGCGTGGGTTTCCTCTGGGCGCTCCGTTTTCCTCCCACAATCCAAAGACATGCAGGTTAGGTGGATTGGCGATTCTAAATTGGCCCTAGTGTGTGCTTGGTGTGTGGGTGTGTTTGTGTGTGTCCTACGGTGGGTTGGCACCCTGCCCGGGATTGGTTCCTGCCTTGTGCCCTGTGTTGGCTGGGATTGGCTCCAGCAAATCCCTGTGACCCTGTGTTCAGATTCAGCGGGTTGGAAAATGAATGGATGGAGTTTAGCATAATGCTGTAACATAAACTGTGTAAAAAGTGAAATGGTCTGAATACTTTCTAAAGGCACTATGTATAGAATATGTATATATATATATATATATATATATATATATATATTTACATGTGTGTGTGTGTGTGTGTGATACTTTACCTGCCAAATAATATAGTACACACCCTAATTGGGGCTTATCAGGTGTACACACCTTTGCTTCCCCTTATGTGGACTGAACCTCAGACATCAGCTCCTGAAGTGAAACCTCTAACATTACATCACGGCAGCTGGTTCTCGTACTTAATTGACAGCATGAAGATCCGAGTATTACATTCATAGGTCTGAATCACAATCTGATTACTTGGATGGTTACCTACCAGGTAATAATTGTGGTTGGTTGGCCAGTCCGCCACGCTGCCTCAGTTGCGAGAAGCAGATCATAGATATGTTATATAGTACCTACCAAATAACACAAAGAGTACATGACATGTTTTGCCCTAATTGGGGCTCATCAGGTGTACACACCTTTGCTTGTGATATATATATATATATATATATATATATATATATATATATATATATATATATATATATATATATATATATATATATATATATATATATATATATATATATATATATATATATATATATATATATATACTGTATATAGTGGTGGCTCTGAGGATAGGGATCTGCACTGGCAATCGGAAGGTTGCCGGTTCGAATCCCGTAAATGCCAATACAGACTCTGCTCTGTTGGGCCCTTGAGCAAGGCCCTTAACCTGCAATTGCTGAGCGCTTTGAGTAGTGAGAAAAGCACTATATAAATGCAAAGAATTATTATTATATATATACTGTATATATACTGTATATATCAATCATTTTCTATCTATCTGAAAAGGAAAGACTTGGAATTTTCTGAGAGATCATGACTACTTTATGGTTGTAGTGCCTATCAAAAGGTTTTGCATAAAGTCTTGCCACTCTAGAATGCCATTCATATTTTCCACAGGGTGGCTGCAAGAACAATACAGTGTAACACACTGGAACATTCTCAAACCCACTTAATACAATTCAAGGCCATGGAAGCTGTAGCCAATTAGCCAAAACTGCATGTCTGTGAGGACTTCTGTAAACCAGAGTACACTGGAGGAAAACACAAGTACAGCTGCTAGGAGAATGTATAGACCCCATTCCAGCAGTGTCTGGGTGCAGGGTTCAAACCCAGGATGGTGGATCCAAGAGGCATCAGCTCCTTCTACTGAATTTCCCCACCACATTGTACCACTCTTTTCAGATTGATGTAAAGCAATTGTCCCGGAATGCCTTGTGGGATAGAATAGGTCATTGAGACATTGATCTAGGTGTACATTTTCAAAGCTGGAGTTTATGAAACAGAAGTTGCCAGTTAATAAGACTATTTAGGGCTAGCCTAAATAACTGTCCATTTTGATGGTGTCACACCCAAATTAAGCTGTTAAATAGAGACAGACAGACAGTGGCATTTACTCTACTGCCTACAGAGCGAAGTATTTCCCAGTGATCCTATGTTGCTTACATGTTCTATTCCCTTGTCCCAGATAATCACTTTAGAGATATTTCATTATATCGCACCCTGTTGGAATGAAGGAAACTTTCCTTTTACCTTTGAAATGTTTGTGTTCACATTTGCAAAGTGTTAATCACAACAGTAAAGCTTAGTATCATAGCCTGGAATCTAGTAGACATTTGAGAACATGTGTGATGTGAAGTGTCAGATGCAGTGCTGGTAATATGGTACCCAGATGGGGAATATGTGGATCCTTCTTCCCAGAAGGTGCTGCCTTTAAGCCATTTGTGCAATAAGCAAGGCCTCCTAGTGTAAGGGTCATAAACACAGCTACACGGAGGATTAATCTGTATCTGTCCTTCAAGGTGTAATCCTGTTAGGGTTCCAGCACTAATCCGCAAAGCTGGAGTCAATCAGAGGTGCTTCCTGGGGCTTGTTCGGGCTGAACAGGTACAACTGGCATGAGATTTCTTCCATACACAGCCACAAAGGTAAATGGATTTTATTTCATTTATTAATTCTTCTGGAAGAATTGCAGTTATGGGTTTAAATTTTAGTTTAGATTTTTGTGTGTGAATTACAAATGTGGAGCCTTTAAGACGTGTGCTGAAGAAGATGTGGAAGAACATATCATTATGCCTGGGAGATTACTTTTTAAGAGATCTCATTTTGTCTTTAATTCCCTCTAATATTCTGTTAATGGTTCGACACTCCTCCTGCCTTCCTTTGCTATGTGTATTACTCAGAATGTTACCAAGTCTTCTGTTGTTTTCAAGGCATTTCTGATTTATTGCGTAAAGTGGCATTTGATTGAGTGGCTGTGAAAGGAACTTTTTAAGAGGAAATGATTCTATATCTGATTCTGGTGTCCATTTGTTTTGCCTCAAGCTGTTTGAATTGGTTTATACTGAGATTTCTCACCCAACAAACTAATTGTCTTTGTATTTAGTGGCTTCCTCAGTAATGAAAAGACATATAAAATGTAAATGTTGTTCTCCCCACAGGTTACAGATTCAAAACTGGGCTTTAGTCAAACCAGATGAATAAACTAGTGTCTTCTGCTTGCCAGCAGCCAAATGGTTTTTCACATGGAATTAAACAATCTGGATTTATGCTAAGATGAAATTCATTTCTTTTCCCCAAGTGTGGCCAGAATTGTGTCATTTCTAGAACGACTCTTTGTATGCTTCAAAAAACTAATTACTGCTGGTTTAAAGTCACCAATGCTGTCCAGCAGTGACCCAGGTCTGACATACCATTTAATTAATGACATGACTGTTTTACTTGGTGTGTTCCTGAGTTTTAAGTACAAACCCTGAATGCTGTGTATGGGTAAAACTTGCTGCTTTCAACAGTTTGTTAAGCAATTCATACTTAGGTGTGAAACAAATGTCTTTCCTGCCTTGCAAGTCCATATTTCAAGAGTATTTAGTGTGACAGCACTGGCATTGAAACTTTATTTTGCGTCTGATGAAAAAGTTAGCTATTTATAAAAAATATTATTTAGAACATTTTATGCCTTCAGAAGCATCTATTTATTTAATCTGCGAATGTCATTGTGGGAGTGTGCAAAGATGGAGCTTTAATCTGATTTAGAGGATGCAAGGCAGGAACGAATTCTGGATGGGGTGCTCATTCATCGCACTCTCAATGGGCCTGTTTAGAGTCGGCACATAATCTAATATGTACCGGAGGAAAACTGGAAAAAAAATTACAAGGGCATCTAAAGTATTCTTTTATAATGAGATTATGATATCTCTTTTTCATCTGGATTAATTCCTAATTTGTTATTTGTGGAATTCTGTACTTCCATACACTGTATAATATGCTGAACATCCAAATATAAAGGACATGAAGGTAACATTAAACAGATGGCATTGTTTTTAAGAATATAATTTTTTTTAGTCTGTTGCATGTGTCTCTCTACTTGCATACTAGACATCAGTAATATATTTTTATAGTTCTGAGTATTAAAAAAATAACTGAAACTTTATACAGTATTCTCATTGACAGATGTGTGTAGCTCAGCCAATGCCTTCATCCATCTTCTAAGCCTGTTTATTCCTAGAGAGGATTGTGAGCTGCTGAAGTTTACCCGGGCAGACTTGGGCACCAGGCAGGGAGTCACTCTGGATGAGATGCTAATCCATTACACAACCTACGGGAAAATGTTAATTCTCAAAGGTTGATCTTTGATGGCTCATGAAATGACAATTATGTTTCATTTAAGAATCAACTTTGCCAAAGGTGTTTCCCCTAGAATCCCTCAGGAGAAACAGTTTTAGACAACAAAAAGAAGCATGAGATACAACTGAAGTAAATGGTGTCAAATTTGAGAATTTGGTTTGAAAAGCATGTTATGTTTTGTGAGATCTCTTACTAGTCTTGTTTTAATCTCTTTCAAGACTTCTCAGTTTTTTACTTATTATTGGAATGATTCCTTTATCCAGGGGACTTGCAACATTTGAGATCAGTTCCATTTTTTTTTCTTTTGCTAATTGGAGTGCAGGCAACAAATGAAGTGACTTGCTCATGGTCACACAATGGTGTCAGTAGCAGGATTTGTATCCACAACCTCAGGATTTGAAATCCAAAGTCTTTAACCACTATGCCACACTGTCTGCCTTTTCTTCTAGAGTGAGTTTGATCTAACTGGACCACAGCAATATAAATTAGAGCAGCTAATAGTATTATTCAAAAGCAAAGACTACAGTTTTGTAATCTTAGTAAAGTGTTTGATTACTACCGTCCATGCATATTACTGAGCAAACAAATACTTTCAAAGTGCAAAAAAACATGTCAATTCACAGCCCACTGTGTGACTTTGCTGAGATCTCGACTGGAACTCAAGGGGAGACCCTTGTAAGAATATCAGGGTATTTTTTTCTCTGGAGTAAAATCTGAGAAGTAGGAGACTAAAGACAACGTCTCCATTTTATTTCTTTCTGATCTCGTTATTGTCGAGGAGAAACCAAAAATCTGTTAAGATCTCTTTTTTGATATTTCACTTCTATGGGAAGACACTCACATATGAACACACACATATTTATAGTTACCAGTCAAATTAAAATTGTGTCTTTAGATTGTGTGAGGAAGCCAACACTATTAGAAAAAAAAGACTACACAGAGCACCCTTAGCTGGTAATCAGCCCAAGCAGTCTTTTAGTATGATTTCTGCCTTTGGCCATACCCGTAACAAATTTAACAAAATCTTCTTCTTCCTCTTTCGGCTGCTCCCATTAGGGGTTGTCACAGTGGATCGTCTTCTTCCATATCTTTCTGTCCTCTGCATCTTGCTCTGTTACACCCATCACCTGCATGTCCCCTCTCACCACATCCATAAACCTTCGCTTAGGCCTCCCTCTTTTCCTCTTCCCTGGCAGCTCTATCCTTAGCATCCTTCTCCCAATATACCCAGCATCTCTTCTCTGCACATGTCCAAACCAACGTAATCTCTGACTTTGTCTCCCAACCGTCCAACTTGAGCTGACCCTCTAATGTACTCATTTCTAATCCTGTCCATCCTCGTCACACCCAGTGCAAATCTTAGCACCTTTAACTCTGCTACCTCCAGCTCTGTCTCCCGCTTTTTGGTCAGTGCCATCATCTCCAACCTATATAACATAGCTGGTCGCACTACCGTCCTGTAGACTTTCCCTTTCACTCTTGCAGATACCCATCTGTCACAAACAGTAAACATACTTTATGTTTAGCAAGCAGGTAAGCTTACAAATAAGATGTGCCATCCACAATATAAGAAACTGCATAATTGGAAAATACATCCATCCATCCATCTGAATCTGCTTTCTCTAATTTAGGGTCACAAAGTAGGAACCAGCCCTAGACAGGATACCAGTCCATCCCTTGGGCACACACAAGCACTCACTAATACAGGGACAGTTTAGAGCTGTTACCTACCCTAACCTGCATTTCTTTAGAATGTTGGAACAAAACCAGAGGACCCAGAGTAAAAACCCCCTTTCTCAAATTCACCTAATATCATTCAGGTTCATGAGGGGCCCAAGCTTATTTCAGCAGTACTGGATTCAAGACTAGAAAAGGTCTGGAAAGGGCAGCAGCCTATCACAGGGGCCATACACACCCACACACCAACCTGGAATATCCAATTTAACCTAACCAGAACATCTTTGGACGTGTGAGAGAAAAAGTGGAGCAGACGATGGGAGAACATCCAAATTCCACATCGTGTCCTGGCCAGAATTCCTGGAGTTGTGAAACAGCAGTATTAAAATTGTGCCACTGCCCAAAGACCGTTAATTTACAAAAAAATAATGAAGTCAATCAGCAAGATACTTTTCCTTTTAATCAAATCTCTTACTTCTATACACAGAATATCAATATTCTTTATGATTATAAATAAAAGTAACGTTTTCCAAATTGGTTGTTTGATCTTACTAATAATACAATTAGACAGAATCCTGCATCTATATCTAATCAACCCAGACAGACAAGCAGACATATGACACCAGTTTCATGCATATGACAACAACATAAGAAACAGACAAGTCTTTTCCACATCTGCTCATTTAACCATTCTGGCGCCACATTGACCTGAGCAATATGTTGTGCTTTAGAGAACATCTGCTGCATGCTTGAAAGTGTGCATGTGTCACTTACATGGCTCCATGTTCATAAAACTTCTCTGATAATAGGTTCAGCCCCTATATCATCGATTTATCAAGCCACATCACAATGACATTAGTGTAGTTTCAGGGTGAAAGTAGGGTTAGAGGAAACTGTGGTTAGGGTTTAGTGTGAACAGCGCCATGGGCTAAGTGCAATTTTAACAAATAACACCAGTAGAGTTCTAGGATAGAAGATAAGGTTAGAGGTTAGTGTAGTTAAGATTTAGTGTGAAGAGTACACACATTCTCAATGACATTAACTTTACCCCTAACGTAACCTGTTTTTTCAACATTTAACTCGCTAACCTTCGAACTGTTGTATTTTGCATTTATTACTGCAAACTGTGCACTAAATACTCTGCCATTGCTGTTCGATGCTTGCTTTTTATTCAAATGTATAAAACTTCTCTTCTTCCTATAACTGTTCTGAAATTGTGTCCTAATTCTGCATTGACATGATGTTGCTGTGGCTTTGTAAAAAGATACTTCCCCTAACTCCAGCAAAAAACATGGACAAAAAAAAGAAGACATCATGTTGCATGACGTATTTTCCAACTATGACATGACTTTCATTACATTGCAGGATGTTTAGTTGGGTGGTGAAGATCGTCCCTCAGCCACCAGAACCCCCAAGGGAACTGGGAAAGGATGAAACAGACAAAGAGGAGTCATCTCCAAAGCCAAATCCGACTCCTGTTGCAGTGCCACAAGAGCCACCGCCAAAACCGGTAAGGAGAACTTATCTCAATGATTTGTCTGTTTCTTTCCTTATTGATCAGCTTAGGTTTGGGGTTACATGATACAGTGGATTGTTGCAGTGTGTTCTGGCTATTAGAAGTAGAGGTTAAACTAGAAATAATAATAGACTGGAAGTCTCACCCTCCTAAAGGGTGTAAAGAGGAACTGACACGTTAATGCCAATTGGACAAGGTCTAACAACATGATGGCTAGATTTCACACTCATGGGTGGAAGTTCCATTTCTGTTTGATAAATGCCAATTCTAGATAAATACCTAAATAAAGCTGAGGCAATAAGTTCCTTCCCAAAGAATCTGTAGAGAAAACAGGAAGGAGTTTGCCTTGTATGGACACAGTGAGTGTCATATCACACTTTTATATTCACTTCACTTGCTAGCCAATCCAAATAGTACTCCACTTATTTTGACTTTAAATTCACCCCGGTTTGCATTCCAAATGAAACAGTAAACCCAAGCAAATCCAACAGCATGTAATAATAAGAGATACATGGACGAAAGCTAGAAACTCACATTTTAACCACATTTGGGCCTTGTGACTTGGGGCTACTTCTGTCTAGCTCTTTACATAGAGACCTTTGCTTGACGGGTGTCTAATATTTATTGAGATTTAGAGAGAGCTGCTCCTGGATGCGTGTTGTGAGTGTGCCCTATGATCAACTGGCATCCCATCCAGGGTTGGTTCCTGCTCTATGTTCAGTTCCAGCTGGAAAGGCACCCAACTACCCCAAATTGTACTAAACAGATTGTATAATGCTATGTTATAGCCGATTAGAAGTGAACCTTTAGGTATGCAATAAATAGCAAATAAGACTTAATTTAGACAGGTTTCTCTTTTTACTAGTGTAGTTGTTTTCTTTCCCATCACCACCTGAAAAAGTGCTGTCTAGGTGGTACCTAATCTGTGAAAATTACACCCTACAGTACAATGGTATGTTTCACCTACAGTTTCATAAAGAAATAATTGAACCTTCCTGATTTCCACTTTTTTGCAAATTGTTAACACCAGAGCTTTAACCAGAACCGAATCCTACATAATGAAGAAGAACACTCTTTTTAAATTTTATTTTCTAATGAACAAAATTATCTAACGCCACATCTTCTGTGTGAAAAAGTAATTGATCCCCAGTTAAATCAATAATTAGAGTAAGCTGACTGAACCCACCAGGTTCAGCCTTGCTTAATATACACCTCACTTATTTATACTTCTAGGTGTATTATCAATGAGTCACATCTTCAAGAAACACCCTGAATCTTATTCTTTTATTGTTCTTTAACAGGTTACCAAACAAGTAGAAGCTAAAGAAAAAGTTCAGCCAAAGACAAATGTTGCAGGTAATAGTTTGGTAAATGAGAGGTAATGAGTCCCTGTGATGCCCATTTTCAACAAAATTATTTCTACTAATAGAGGACAGGAACTTGTAGATTCCCTTTGCCTTCCAACATCACACATTGAATAGGATGCAGAAGCTGACAGTTCCCTACCCCAAACCCTCAGCTGAAATCTATACCTTTGAATGTTTGTTGAGTTGCCTACATTTTAAATTTTTAATTGGCTCTCTGCTGTGCTATAAAACCACCCCCAGTTTAAGGGGGCCACTTGAGAAATGCCCTAAGTTGTTAGTATGCACAATTTACTCAAACATGGAAACAAAAGGCTCTGAACCAGAGTTGGACGTGTTGGAAGCCAGTTTCAAACATTTCACAGTTAGGTAGTGTGTTCATTTATTCTACAATGCTCCTTTAGTTTTGACATACAAACTTCATTATGTCATCTATAATATTGTTATACTATATCCATGACACTGAGAGGCTCCTGTCCTTTTTCTCTTTGAAAACAAAGACACTGCACACTATATTGTATTATAACTTAATTCTGTTATATGACACTCCCACATCTTCATGCATACACTGAAACTACCATAGTAAACAATATATCATCACTCTCACACACGTCCACTGATTGATTGCATTTGAGTGCCCCCTAGTGCTCTCTTTAAATTCATGTCTATGAGGCCGCTCATTCTCTTTTGCTAAGAATTAATTTTCTTTTGCAGTTGTACCAGAAACAAAGAAGCCCACAGAAGAATCATCAGAAACAACAGAGGCCCAAACTGAGAATAAACAGTAAGTGATCAATTTTTATAAAGAAAAAGATTTAATATATCCATAATTTTCTAATCAGACTTTATAGAAAACAATATGAGGACTTTATGACTAGTGCATTTAGTTTAAAACTTTCTTGTCTAAAAAACACACCTGACTGCTTTTCATATCCTTTGCTATTAACACAACATTTACTACAGTTACTATAACTGTTTTCATTCTTTTCCATAGTGGGTTTTCTAGTACATTTCTTTGTTTTTTGCAGCACTCAAGGGGGCATACTGTCCTGGGTCACACAAGGATTTGACAGCATCCTCCCCAAGCCATCAGAATCTCCTCGAATTCCCAGGGCTAATGCTATTGAAGAGGTATGAGGGGCAAATTCAGATTTTCTATAATATCTATCCATATAATACAATAGCTGTTCATTTGTCTATCCAGGATTTTAAATCACCTATAGCTTGCAAACTGTTTGACTTATTGACTTGAAATAAGGTACACATATAGTACATGACATCTACTATCCACTTTTGGGGTGATGGTTGAACTCCAAGGTTGTTCCACTTTTTATTGTTATTTAATTTTATTGTAGAATCAACTCTCGGCAGGGGCCAGCAGGGCGGCTGTGCCCCGCATGTGTATGGGTGCCTTTCTCATCCCTACTACCTTCGCCGTCACTTCCCCTACTTCTTCATATCTTAAATCATTCTTGACACAGCTTGAGTGAAAAATGAAAGAAAACGTACTAAGTAATTGCAACACAAACACTGAGTTAATCAGTTTTAACACGAAAAGATGCAGACGAAAAAAGAGAAGAAGCAGGCCACTAGGATGGAGGAAAGAAGAGCTGCTCAGGAAGCAGCAAGTACATCAACCTCTGAGCAAACTAATGCTAAACATACAGAGAAAGAGTATAAAAACTAGAAATGCTCAAGTCAAGTGTATTCACTGCATGTTATCGTGCAGTGCGCCATTCCTGGTGTTAGATATTACATTCAGATGCCACAAAACCTAATAATGGTTTTGTTGGAAAAAAAATAGGTTTTCACAAAGACAGGAATATTTACAAAAGGAGAACAACAAACATTAAGTCACTCGAGGGCAGGACTAACCTGCCTACCTTCCTCCTTCTCTCACCTATAACACAAGCATATTCTCCTTCACCTCATTGTCAGGTGAACCCTTGCTTCTACTCCATATCTGATATTAGGATCTGCTTGAGATCAACTAGAAGGATGGGGTGGGGGGGTATTTTCTGGGATAGTTCCAGACCTCACAAAAAGCACTACCGGGTCATACAGACCCTGTTCAGTGCAGTGTGGGTCCATGCCAGAAGCTTCACCTCACAGCCACATCTGAAAATGCCTCTGTGGTCAGTCACACCCTTTTAAAAGGGCAGGCCTTTAGTTGCCTTCTTGCTCCCCAGAGGAGCAGACCTTAAGCTGCTTTCCTCTGGAATACCTTATAGTTCTAACAAAAGAGCATTTAAAATAACCTCCAGGCTAAGAGATTGGCATCACGTGCAGGGAATGATCCAGAAAACCCCCTATTAATGTCCAATTTTCCTTCACAATAGTGTCAAAAGAAGTGCACAAATGTTCAAAATGGATTGGGTCATGAATGGAAATAAGTACTGTGGACCACCAGGGGGCGTACGGCTCCCCAATCCCAACACAGACAGGCTGAGACACTAGATTTGCCCTAACCCTAAAATAAATACCTTTTTTAATGGTCTGAGGTGGCTTAACTGAGACAGGTTTCTCTTGATATTGCATATTTGAGTATAAGACTTGTAAATCCTTCATATTCATAATTAATTAATTTTACCAGCATTTCAATATGCCATACAGCACAAAGGTGAAAAACCACTTCATGGATACTTTATAAATCATAGTAAGGCCAAAAGAAGCCTTTGTTAAGGTCTTGTTACATAACTGTATATGAGTAATAGAAGCATGTTTGCAGTACCTACACTAAAGTGTTACCTAAATCTAATAATATTAGACTTTACTTTGAATAAATTAAGTCTACATCACAAACTCAAATGCAGAAATTAATGCTAGAGTTAAAGAGGGTTTTTACAAACACTAGTAGACATGTAATTGGGAAAATGACTCACTAAGCATTTTATGTTCTCCTGCTGTTAACGTTTACTACAAACACATCTGTGATGTCAACCCTTCAATCCTTCAAAAGCCTGGGCTGTCTTTCACTTTGCTGAGATCATAAGTCCTGGTGGTTGATGGCCTGTGTCTGCAGAACTGAGAGTTCTGACATCACCATCTGGCTCCACATTCTCCTTTCCTGTTACAGGTGAATGGTGGAGCCAAGAGATAGCCAGCAGCTTTTTGGGTGAGACTTAAGTCATAGCAAGCCACACTCTAGTACAGCCATTTGCTGTGTTAGAGTAAAAAGCAATAGGCCAATTTAGTATGAAAATAAGGATACCCAAAAAGACCTGGGTTCACTTCCCAGGTCCTCTCCACATGGAGTTTGCATGTTCTCCCTGTGTCTGTGTAGGTTTCCTCCGGGTGCTCCAGTTTCCTCCCACAGTCCAAAGACATGCAGGTTAGGTGCATTGGCGATCCTAAATTGTCACTAGTGTAAGCTTTGTGTGTGGGTGTGTGTGTGTGGGTGTGTGTGTGTGTGTGTGCCCTGCGGTGGGCTGGTGCTCTGCCCAGGGTTTGTTCCTGCCTTGAGCCCTGTGTTGGCTGGGATTGGCTCCTGCAGACCTCCGTGACCCTGTGTTAGGATATAGCAGGTTGGATAATGGATGGATGGATACCCAAAAATGAGTTCAAAACTCCATTGATGGTATAAACAAGAGCTGGAAACTCCAAATGTTAAATTAGAGAGAGTAAAGGCTGCTGACATACCATAAGTATTTTAGTGCAGTGGTAATAGTGTGTCTTTGGGCATTGTTTTGTTGACAAATGGTATCAGACAGGTTTGTCCATAAAACGCCATACTGTTGTATTGATGAAATATGATGTGTTAGCTGTATCGATACAAGACACATCTATCAAAGAAAGAGAAACAAGACTCTGTACTGACGATGCCCTAGCACATATCCACAGTAGTCCAAGGATGCTCTAGTCCAAACCCACTACACACACAGATGGTGATGGGAGATGGTCAAAGGCTTAATTCAGGCTGTGAGTGGCATTTCACTTCTACAATTTGTCATCCCATGGTCAAATGTATTCCCTAGAGATCCTTGAAATCCTTGGCTGGCACAACATCTCTATAGATGTTGGAAAGCTAAATTTAGCTTTCAGCCTCCAAGTGATGTTGTATCTGTGAAGCTTTCTGTTACTTATGGACAATAGTGAAGTTCTTCCTGTAATATCATCATCAAGATCTCAATGTATGTTTTATATTCCTCAAAGATGCCCAGGCTACTTGAAAGTGATCTGAGAAAGATCATTGATTTGTCACCTGTAAATCTCACTGTTGTTCATGAATATGTGTGTCATTAGCATCATTGGTGTGTTGCAATGCTAGTGATAACACTCAAAGTCAACATTACCAGACCATGCTAGGTTATCTCCTTTGTAATTGAAAGCCTCAAGCATGGCCTTCTATTGGTGGTGGAGAGTGCAACAAAGTTTATTGTGTGTATGTATGTATACCCATATGATATTATGCAGGCCAAAGTAATCTTATAGAAAGACACAGCATAAAATAAGACACAAGGTACAAAAAAAACAGAATAAAATATTCATTCAAAAGTGTTTCAAGCTACTGTATAACAGTATGATACGGTGGTTGATCCATCTATCTACCTACCAGCAGTTTGTTCTTCTGGACTACCTCTTCTCTCATCTTTAGCTTTTTCTACTTGCCAGATATACTAACAATGGCCGTCTGGAGTTGCTAGAAACATGAACCCACATGGTTAAAGGGCAAGGCAAACCTCAATTACCTGTCCGTTACAAGTGGAGACATTGAGCCACAGACAGCATAAAGTGTATCACTGCTGCCATCTATCCCACTGGGGACTATTAACATATAGTCATCCTGTCCCCCCATTATGCTTCCTCTTCCTTGAGGAGTGCCTAAACTTAGAGCTCCCCACATACACATAATGAATTTCATCTTTTGTTGGTGGCAGACCATTTTCAATGGCTTGGTCAAAACATTTTTCATTTCCTGTGTACTCCTTCAATGCATTCTACAGTCCTGCTACTTTCCTGGATAATGCAGCATTGATAGCAGCCCTGGTTCTGACCAAGTGCTTCTTTACTATATAGTAAAAGTGCAGACCAGAAATAAAACTGTCAGGCCTCTGGGGTAAACAAAACCACTGAATTTTATTAAATAAAATTAGAAGGTTTCACAGGAGGCCAATCGCCCAGTTAAAAAAGTAATTAAATTATAAATAAGCCCCTTTAAACCTAAAACTTTAATGCCGAAAGGCCTAATTATTCTGTGTGGAGAGCTTACCCAATTCCCCACGTTCTCACGTTGTCCATTTCCCCTTGGTCATTTTAACTTTCTCTGTTGCTAAAGCCAGGACAACCTTTTGTTTACTTCCATCTCTACATTAAACGTTTCTCTGACAGGGAGAGGTCTTTAAACTCCACCCTGGAGTTATTTCTGGGGTCATCATTATAATTATTTCTGGAGTCATGGAAGTCACAAAATCCCAACACTTCCAGACTACAATACCCTGTGGAGGCTCTTGGAAACAATGCATCTCCACGCTTACACTATCTCAAATAAATAGACTGGGGTCTTAAAAACTGTACTTCAGACATCCCTGGAAGTGTACCTATGGTGCCATCTGCTGGCTGATAGGAATTCTGTTGAACTAAGTTCTCAATCGCAATAGCACACTTGAAGTAGTTAATGCCTCTACAATTACAGAAATATGCACACACTGTGAGCAATATATAAATGTAGTATATTGTAATTTATTATGTATTATGTGTTTTATTATAGGTTGTGTATTGTAATATTATGTGATTTATTATAGATGTATAGGGGAATTATTGATATCTACATATTGTATGTACAGTATCTATTCTATACAAAAATAAAATGCTAAGGGTTGTCTGTCTGTCACACAAAAAACTCACAGACCACTGGACCTTGAACCCATATCTTGATCTTAATCGAGAGCTTATGATACGTGGATGGTCCACCTCAGTCACATAACTGGGATTCGGGCCTTTCTAATGCCAGGCGGTGGTGTTGCCCCACACCCCGGCTGACAGGAAAAGAACAGTGGTGCAACCACACAGCGTTGCTGACAGAAAAAGAACGGCAGCTTTAATGGCAAGCAGTGGCACAGCCAACAGGAAAAGAACTGTGGTGTCATCTGATTACAGTGAAGTACAGTACCCAGGCCAACTGATTGTTTTTATTGCCAAAAACAAGTCATATGCGGCAAGCATGACAAAGGTGGAAGTAAGCTTGGCAAAGTGACTTGTGGTGATGTGCTTTATGAGTAACACATAAACTACATTTCTTTGAGTGTAGTGTTTCCTAGTATAAAGTATAAGATAATACAGGTTAATATGCACAGTATTATAGGTGATTTGTATTTTATTTACACTATATATATTTGCGTAAGATACTTCAATAAATGATAAAAACTTTCACTCTCCAATTAATTAGTAAAAGAATGACAAGAGCTGAATGATTTCCAAGTGAGAATTTGGTGGCATGCACCTATCTGGATTCATCTTCCAAGCCTGTCCTTTTCTGTTCAGAATTTGCATTTTTCCCCTTTGTTTTATGTGCTATTTCTTCTAATTTCTCTGGGGTTTTTCACCCACATAATAAAGATTTCCTGCTAGATTTTTTGTTAACTCTAATAATGTGAGTGTGTCCTGCAATGAACTGCTTCCCTTTCCAGTGCTGATTCCTACTGTGTGTTCAGCAATGTTGGGTGTAACTCTGTGACAGTGAATAGAATTAGGTGGGTGTGTGAATGTAATGGGTGACACAAAAGGTAGGTACTCGAGACATTAGAGTCCTCTCCTAGTGATAGGTTCCACAGTTTCCCTAAGAACAGAGCCTTTCTCCATTTACAAACTTTAACCTTCATGAATTACAATACTCATTTAGGGTAGCTACCTGGCTAGTCAAGAATATATCTGTCTGTCCATTGACGTTTTATAAAGTTGTAGGGAGCAGGAGCATTCAACAGGAGCAATTGTTTTCCTGATTGGAATTTATCTGTTTATGGGGCTTGTCAATACATACCAGGTTGATTTAGTCTTGCCAAATAGTCTAACCTGCTTGTCTTCTGGATGTAGAAAAATACTGAAGAAAACACAATTAAACAAAAGGAGCTTGTGCCATCTTCATGAATGATGTCCTGGTACCAGAAATCCCCACAGCTACTCCAGCTGACCATTCACAGTGACACTGTAATCTACTACTAAGTATTTTACGAAAGCATTCTAACAAATACATTTAATGGCACTGATCTTTTTGCATCTCTCTTTTATTTATTCCTTTCATTTCTTCCATCATAATTGGAATCCCTAGTCTATCCTCAATCACCCTTTCTCTCATTATTCTACTGTGTAATGATGTGACTGTGGTGGGAAGTAGTGGACATCAGAGCCAGAAGCAGCCTCTTTGCCACAGTGTGCTCTCAAAGTCACAGAATGAGGTCATTCTATGCACTAAAGGCTGGCATTTATTCTCTGTCTGGGCCCCAAATCGAGTCAAGCTAGCTTATGAAAACTGAAAAGACAACTGTGGAACATTTCACATAATGCACACCCCATTCTCCTTCCTCATTATTTTACTTTTCTTTTTTATGCTGCTATTCGATGGCTGGAGCAGAAAAATGAAGGTATGGTTCACTCTTATTTATGAATATTCTCTTTTGTATATTTCATGACATTCTCACAAATCAGCTTATTCATTGCTCAGTTGAGATGTCATGTCCCGACTTGGTCTTGAAATGAGTATATCCATAGCAGAGCATGCGTCTGACATTTTCAGATACCATAGGACAAACAGAGATTTTTTTTCATTTTAATTTTCACGAATATTTGATGAATTTGTACAAAGATGCCTTTTGTGTTTTTCATACACGTACGTTGACTATTATTTTAAGTAACTGCCTTATGTACCTGCCTACAGTAATATTCATTATCCCATATGAGATAAGAGGCTTCAACAGCCAATTTCTGCCACTTTAACCCATCCTGAGTGAGATGCTGGGCCTCACCCCAAAAATACCATGCCATGGTTAGTTCCAAGTGGACAGTTTAACATCATTTACCCCTGGTGGTGTCCATCTTAGGCCAACCTTGAGAATATGTGCTGAATTCACTCTTATGATGTGGCCAGGTCTGCAGTGCCTGGATATCTTGACCTTCCTGATTATATTCCAAAAGTTGGTCTTTTTGTAAAGACTGTTATTATAGATCTTATTTCACTGAATGACTTAACAACGTCTCCTTAGATTCCAGTTATGAAATGAATTTATCTTGTTCTTTTCTGACTTTATGACACACCAGCACTCTGAAACTACAGGCAAGTCAGGCTGGACTATATTGTTCTGCAGTCTGACCTTGGTCCTTAGACTGTACTGCATGGACTTGCAGATCAGCCTAAGCTTGGCAAGGATCGTGTGTAATTTTACAATATGCCTTCTACTATAGTATATTTCTGAGAAACATTTTCTGCCACTGTGAGCTGTCCTGAGCTAGATGTTGTGTTCACCTCAAAAATAGCCTACCCTGGCTAATTCCAAGAGGACAATTCAACATCATTTGCCCCAGATGATGTCAATCGCAAAGTCAATGGAGGCTCTGATCAGGGCACTTGAGAGACTGAGCGTGGAGTCCGAGTGTATGGGCTTGAAAGTGTCCTGCATAAAAACCAAGATCTGGGCTTTTAATGACCTCTTGGGCACAACCATTGGTAATGTGTCTATCTGCGGAGAGAACATCGACCTTGTTGAGAGGTTTGCTTACCTCGGTAACGACATTCATGTCTCTGGTGACTCTTCCAATGAAGTCAGTAGATGGATTGGGAGAGCATGAGGCATCATAAGGTCACTGGAAAGGGGTGTGTGGTGCTCCCGATATCTTTGCAAAAGGACAAAGGTCCAAGTCTTTAGAGTACTGGTGCTTCCTGTTTTGTTATATTGTTGCGAGACATGGACGCTACCAGTGACCTGAGACAAAGACTGGACTCCTTTGGTACTATGTCTCTTTGGGGAATCCTTGGGTACAGCTGGTTTGACTTTGTGTCAAACGAACTGTTGCTCACAGAGTCCTGAATGAGGCACATTGCCTGCATTTGAGGAGACATCAGTTATGGCACTACATGAGGCACATTGCCTGCATTTGAGGAGACATCAGTTATGGCACTACAGCCATGTGGCTCGATTCCCCAAGGGTGATCCAACTCAGAGAATCCTCATTGTTGAGGACCAGAGCAGCTGGACCAGGCCAAGGGGACGCCCATGTAACACCTGGCTACGGCAGATAGATTGTCATTTCCAGACGGTAGGACTGGACTGCGTGTCTTCCTGGAGGGTTGCCACCAGGATCCCAAGCTGTTTTGTCGTTTGGTGGGTGCAGTAACACGCTGTACCAGTGTATGCTCCCCAACCCAACCTGACCTTACCTGATCTAATGTCCACCTTAGGCCAACCTTCAGAAAATCTGTTGAATTCACCCTCAAGATTTGGTTTGGCATGCAGTGCCTGGATATCTTGATCTTCCCAATAATATTCCAAAATTGTGTTTTTTTTGTAAAGATTGGTGTTACAGATGTTTTTTGGCTGAATTTCTTAGCAAATTCTTCTCAGATTCCAGTTATGGAATTAATCTATCTTGATCATGTCTGATCTGATGACACATCAGTGCTCTGAAGCTATAGGCAAGTCAGACTGGACTGTACATATTCTACAGCCTGACCTTGGTCCAATATGGTGTATTGCTTGGACCTCCACATAAGCCTAAGTTTGCGAAGGATAGTGTCTGACTTTATAACATGTCTTCTACTATAGGGTATTTCTGAGAAAATTAGGTAAATCCCCTTAGTCTAATTTATTTGGGAATTTTAGCCCTCCACATACTCCATTTATAATAAAACATAAAATAGTAGATGAAACTCTTTTTAAAAGGAAAAGGTAACTGAAGACCTGAGTATGGCAGAGAAGGTGAATGTGTGGTACAGGACCTAGATCATTCTAAGAGAGGAACAGCTTCATTCACATTATTTCTAACAAAATTAAAAGCTTGTATTATTTAAAAGTGGACACAAGCTTAAAAAACATTCCTTTTATTCCAGATATCCAAGCAAAAGACAGCTCCAGAGCCTTGGAGAGTAGCAGGTGAGTTGGGCCTATACCTATTACTTATTAGAGTGTTAATATCATGGTCACATGACATCACAGCATGGTCAAGTTGTGGGTAGTGTTTTTGTTTTGGGATGCTACAGCTATTAGCGCGGCTGTCTCACATTTTGGCTCAGCCACTGTCTAAGTGAAGCTTGCCTTTTCTCCATGAGCCTTTAAGGACTTTTCTCAGTTATTTTTGAGTACTCTCACATCCCAAAAACATAATGTGGAGTTGAATGGTGATTCAATTGGTGCACTGTAGATGTGTGTAAAATATTGTACTCTGTTTTGAACCGGTTGTTTCAGAGTTTGTGCCTTTCTTGCTTCCAGTGATACCATAGTAGGCCTGGGCACTTCAGCTTCAAAATGGATGAAGCACAATTGGAAATTGGTGTATGAAGGAATATTGGACTGCACAATGGCAGAGTGGTTAGTGCCACTGCCCCGCAAGTCAAGAACAGTGGGTTTAAATCTTTGCTTAATATGTAGAGTTGGTATGTTTTCCCACTGATCACATGTGCTTTCTCTGGATATTCTGTTTAATAGAAAACTTTTAATTGACACTGTGTAAGCAAGCACGTAGTAAGTTTGGGTGGGACTGTGCCCAGGATTAGCTGCTGTTTTGCATTTGTTGGTCGCAGGATAGTCTTAGATTTCATGCAAGTTTCAAATGGAATGAGCAGATCAGAAATTGGATAAAATCAGTTATTTAACTATCAGCACGTCTTTTAATAACCCTGCTAAAATAGTGCATTGCTGCCCCCTATCACTCAATGCTATTATGGCAGATCTTGTGACAAATACCCAACTCGTCTAAACAATAAAATAAGTCAAACTTAGTTGAATGAAGACTGACCTTAAACTGAATAAAGCAGGTATTGAGAATGGTATGTTCTGCTTGTATGTCATGATACTGAATTTTAAATTGTCATTTGGACTTTTATCATGAGTATGTTTCTAAATGTAGATTTAAAATTAAAAATACAAAGAAAAGAAGTTCAGCTCTTTGGGATGCTGGTTTGCCACTGTCTTAGCTTGGATTCCAGCTTCAGGCATTGCCCGTGTGGCATTTTCATCTTCTTCACACATTTTTGTGGATTTTCTCTCCAAATAAGTGCCAGTTGGGTTAATTAATGATTATAAATTGCCCAAGTATAAGTGAGTGTGGGCGCGCGTGTGAAGATGTGTTTGCCCCAGCAACCCATCCAAGGTTGATATCTGCTTTGTTCCAATACTGCCAGAGTAGACAGTAGCTCCCTATGTACAGGATCTGGATAAGCAGGTAAGAAAACTGATGAATTAATCAATTTAAAAACAGACTATTTAAAAGAGTGAACAAAAGTAACTCATAAAAAGAGTGAGAAATTAAATACAGATTGCCACGGACTTGCGCCATGTGGAGTACACACTTGTTTCCACCTGGACTTGAACCTACACCGTTCTCATTCATTCTGACTCTGTTACACTAATCCAACAGTGCAGCTTCCTTTAAACTCTTTTAAGTGGTGATTGGTGGTCCCGTCAAAGTCTTGCAGGGGAACACCCCTCAAATGAATGAATCAGGAATTTAATATGGCGATGGGCAAAAAATTACGCTAATTTTAAAAGGACAATATTTTTTCTGTTTCTGGGCCAGAATGTTTAATTGATAATAATACGATGTACCATGCAAGAATCAGGTTCACAACTGCACCCCCTCTACACTAGTCTGTCTCCCTACACAGTGTTTCATCCAGGTTAGATGTGTATTATAATGTGTATTATAGCTCAAGCTCTGGATTTTGCTTTTAGCAATTTTTCTTTTTTTTTTTTACTTTTAACACATACTGTACTTGTTTATGCATCTTTTTCATGAAAACTCCAGGAATCCTGCAGATGAGTAAGTACAGCAAATTAGCTTGGCTGACCAGATTTTGAGCTGCTCATTTTTATGTTAAGTCTCCCCCGCACTGTGCAAAAATCAATGAAGCAGTGAATGGAAGGCATAGTGAATAAATTCTTTACTGGACTTTTAAGATAATGGATAAAGAGTAAGGGTGTCCCACAGCAAAATAAATTGTGTCACCATGAAATGATAGGCATCCTTCTATAATTATACACTTTTTTAAATTTCATCTTAACTACGCTGAAAACAATTCATATTCAAAAACTAGACAAAAAAACATTAAATGGAATTTGATTTGCTTGTATTTAGCAAAAAAAAATCCAACAAAGGGGTAAAGCAAAATTTACTTGACAAGATTTCTAAAAGTAAGCTAATTAATCATAAATACAAATTTCTTTGGATTAGTCAATAATTCTTAGAATAAGGAAAACTAGATTTAATATCATGATTTGAAGACTTTCACTTGGCATCGATTTAATTTTTTGCAGTGTATAATACACTGGATGGCACATGGCACAGAGGTTTCTACTAATGCCTCACAGGTTTGGTGTTGTACATTCCAATCCCGCACCCAGCCATTGTCTATATGAGGTTCACACTTTCCCTTTGTGTCTTTTCCTCTGGGTATTCCAGTTGACTTTCTAAATTCCCAATAACACACTTGATTCTAAATTGACCCAGCAAATGAGGTATCTCTGTAGTATTTGGGAATATTTTGGACACAATTATATGTAGTGAGAAGTCAAGCAAAATGACACCGTTTTTTTGGCTAACTAAAAAGATTACAATATGCAAACTTTTGAGGCAACTCAGGCCCTTTTTTCAAGGCAATCTATCACATCTTGCCTGAAGAAGGGGCCTGAGTTGCTTCAAAAGCTTGCATATTGTAATCTTTTTAGTTTGCCAAAAAAACGATGCCATTTTGCTTGACTTCTCACTACATCCATAATGGCTAACATGGTACAACATCCTAGTACTACTGGACACAATTAAATAAATAAATACTCAAACAAATAAATGTGCTGTAAAACATGATAATAAATAAATACTAACGACATTAAATGTGAGTATAAATAATTATGTAATATTTAATAAATATAAATATAATAATAAAAATGTGTCACTAAATATATTTTTTGCTGCTTATTTCTTTATATATTTGTTTAAATATTTCTTCATTCATTTATTTTGGTGACACCACACACAACATGAAATAACCCCTGGAATGAAAACCGTCTCTTTCACACATTCAAGTTGAAAGGGTGGGCTCTCCAAGTTCTGTTTTTTGATTGGTGAAACGTATGTGCTTTGCTTGACTTGGGAATCCTGTGGCCCCATTTGCATGTCTGTGGTGGATATGAGTGCAAGAAAAAGTTGTCCAGATGTACTATTCTTTAATTTCAGAAACTCCAAATTCATTTTTAGGAGTTTGCATCTGAAATGTCTGCTGTAAATGTGGCACTTTGACACACAATAGTTTATGTCCACACTACCAACAATTTGCCAATCAAAAAACAATACTTACTAGAACCTGCCCTCTCATCTTTGATGAGTGAAAGTGACGGTTTTCATTTCAGGGCTTATTTCATGTTGTGTGTGTGTGTCACTGAAATAAATAAATGAAGAAATAATGTTAAAAACACATTAAGAAATAAGTAACAAAGTATAAATATAATTTTATTTATTTACTTGCTTTATTTTGTCAGAAATATTACTCTATACTTCAGAGGATTGACTCCGTGTCCAGTGTTGGTCCACTGCAGCCCACATTAACCCTAATGAGATGAAGCGGGTTTGGTAATGTTATAATATGCTGCCCATTTGGGACTGTGGGAAAAAAAGCACAACCAGTGACAAGGGAGACCTGAACAGATGAGAGCTCCAATAGTTGCTTTTCCTTTTTGGTGGTACGGAAGTCCAGTGAAGGAAAAATTAGAGCATCACATTACAAAGAAGCAAGGCAGCAACCAATCAAGCGACTATAAAGTGTGCTTTGGACAACAAGATTGATGTGCTAAAATAGTGTGACAGATAAAGGCTCAGTGGTGGACCTTAGACTCCAATAATGACATGTATGACAGGTTGTGTGTTCCAAATCCGCTTCAGTAAGCTCAGCATTATGAGAAGGCTGGCTGGTTTGGAATTAGGGAATATTCTTACAGGAGCTGGAATTTTCTTCTTGTTTTTACATGTTTTTCTACTGCAGTCTAACAGGTGACATAATACTGTGGTGATCTATGATAGTAAAGTGCATATGTTCTGTTTGAACTTCTTGATGACTAGATTACGTCTAATTGTTTATACTTTGGGATATGCAAGGATGATTAAACATCAGCCTGTATCTTCAAGAACACAATATTTGAGGCAACAGGCGAAACTCTTGTAATCTAATAGTAGCTAGTCATAATATATTGAGTTTATGTCAGTCTTCTTGTTTCACTGCATTTGCTCAGTAGTTTTAATTTAGTGTGCTATAAGTATTGCACCTGCATAGTGAAATGCTTTGCAAGACAAGCCGATCTTTCAATCTGACATATCTTGGCACAGATTGTTGTTCATAATGGCAGTGACATTCTCTTAAACCACATGTCCTTACAGGCAAGGAGGGGGAGTCCTCAGCTGGATAACTGAGGGACTGAGTAAGGTGGTCCCTCAGCCAGAGAGCAAGTACAAAGCATTTCAGTCTAGTACTGAGGACAAAAATATCGAGGTAAGTAAAGCTTAGAAATATCTGTTATGAACCATGTTGGTCTAGCTCAGAAATGCAACATGTGGAATGTTAACTATGACTGCTAGTTAGAGTTTCACTACAAAATGTTCATCCTAAGAGGCTATGGGTGAAATCAGTTTAATCTCAGTGAGGATTGTTAACAGAGGTGGACCTTCAAGATGTTTGAAATTTAAATTCTGTAGGACATGTCCGCTTGTATAATTTGCAGTGTAACTGAAGACTTTGACAGCAACCTGGCAGAGTGTGAACATGTCTCACAGCAGGTTACTGCGCTCATGGTCAAGTGAAGCCAGTTTAGTGTAATGCCAGATGGCCTGTCATCATTTATAAAATCTTTAGCAAACTAGTACTGCATATCTAAGATGAGTTATTATATTGTGACATCAACATAAATTTTGTGTTACTGTGCTTCATGACAAACAAGAGCAAAACAGATTTGTGTACAGTTTGTATGCAGTAAATTAAATTACTATAGTTAATACTTGCACCCCAAAAACATTTGTGTGTAGCATGAAGGATGTTATTTTTGCAGAAATTAATCCTCTCCACTTTTTAATCTGAATTAAAATAAACATTAAGACTGCTTTGACCCTTGTTAAAGAGTTATGAATCTGACTAATTGTGATATTTAATTGATTCTTTTTCACTAGGAAGCAAAAGTCGAACCACAGCTTCCACCCCAAACTGAAGGTATGAGTTCATGAAGCTTTTAAAATCTGGGAAATGTCAGTATACTGTACTTTACAGCTTCAATTACACCAAAAGCATCCATTCACCTTTCTTCTAACCTGCTTATCTGTTTCACGGTTGTGGGGAACTGTTGAATATCTTAGCAGCACTGGGCACAAGCAGGGAACAAACACAGGATGGGGCACCAGTCCCTAGAGGGGCACAATCATGCAAACACTCACACTCACTTAAAGTCGACAGTCTGCCTAATCTACACATCTTTGGGATGTGAAATAAAAAACAGCGTACTTGGGCAAAAAGCAATAACATTCAGAATGTTCTCAAACCTGCTTAATCTAATTCAAGGTCACAAGGGTACTGGAGCCTATCCTGGTAGTACTGGGCACAAGGCAGAGAGAGCACTAGTCTATCCCAGAGCCCACTTACATGCACAAAGGACAATTTGGAGATGCAGGAGGAAAACCCACTCTGACATGAGACTGTGCAAAGTCCACAAGGACAATAGCCCAGGAAATTCAATCCATTGTGCTACTGTGCCTCCCTGTAAAAATGTTTTCTTATAATACACTTTAATAAAACTTTTAAAAATGTCTTGTGTCCCTTCAGACCAATATTGAACATAGTGCTCATCCTTTAACCTGTACCCAGCAATGAGAAACTTAACAAAATATGATATCTTTATTACTTTATTACTTTTACTTTATCCCTCCAGAGACAATGCAGCTTTCTCTGGAGGGTGATGTCCTTACTGAGTGCATAGCACGGCTGCCTCACAGCTCCTGAAGTTTTAAGTTTAAATGCCGGCATCTTCACTGTCAGAATGTAGTCAGATTGCTCTCCTAATGTATTCCAGTTGACTTTCTAAATTCCCAATAACACACTTGATTCTAAATTGACCCAGCAAGTGAGGTAGCTCTGTAGTATGGGGGAATATTTTGGACACAATTATATGTTGTGAGAAGTCAAGCAAAATGACACCGTTTTTTTGGCTAACTAAAAAGATTACAATATGCAAACTTTTGAGGCAACTCAGGCCCTTTTTTCAAGGCAATTGATCACATCTGTGCTCTCCTAATGTGCTCTCAGCATGTATTTCCCACCTCTTATTCCAGTTTTCCTTCCAAACACATGGATGCTAGTTTAGTTAGCAACTTTAAACTGTCCCAGTATGAGTCAGCATTATTTTATGTGTGTGAGAGTGACCAATGATGAACTGTTATGCTGCCAGGATGGGCACTAACTCCCCATTACCTTAAAATGTGTTTAAATAGGTTGAATACAGCATGCTGAGGAGGTCCCTCAACCTGTCAGGTTGGTCAGTAGGCAACATAAGAGACAGACATCTTCTTTATGTGCTTGTCCATGTATGGCGTGTACAGTATATATTAAAATGAATATTTCATAATAAATGCTGTTAATGGAGACTACAGTAGGTCAAGGAAAAACATACAGTACATAATTTATGTGCATTTAATGTAAAGTGTTTGGAGTATATTAATTCACCTCTGTTGGGAGTTGTTCCATCCCCTATATGTTAGGTGGCAGTGATCCTTCTATGGTAACCCAGTTGGGACACCTGCAGGAAGTGCAGCTCTGTCGGGGTTCCTTGGGACTGATGGAGGGTGCTGTTGAGGAAGGAGCTTGAATGGAACAATTCCGAATCCTCTGCTCTTATCAGTCCATCCATTAAACCATTCAGGCCAGGTACAACTTTATTTCTTCGTCCCGCTGGCCAATTTGCTTGTGTCATCATAATGGCCCTACATCTGGGTAATAAAACATCTTATGGCTGGGATGCCTGTTCTCCTCCTACACTGTTAAAACAATTAACTTCTTTAAATGATATAAATAAATAAGAACTTATACAATCACTTTCATTCTAACAGCTGCTCCCATTTAGGGATTGCCACAGCAAAACTTATCCCCCCTTTACATCAACAGTGAGTGTGTGGAGAGGGTCCATACCCTTCCGGTTTCTCGGCATTCTTATCTCCGTTGACATCTCCTGGACAGACAACATCACAGCAGTCATCAAGAAGGCTCAGCAACAGTTACACTTCCTGAGGGTCCTCAGAAAGCACAACTTGGACTCCAACCTGCTACTGACCTTCTACCGCTCGTCCATCAATATCCTGCTGATGTACTGTATCACAGTATGATATGGCAGCTGCACCATGGCAGACAGGGAGAGGTTTCACAGAGTAGTAAAGGCAGCACAGAAGATCATCGGCTGCCCTCTCCCCTCCCTGATGGACATTTACACCTCCCGCTGCCTCAGCAGAGCAAAAAACATCATCAAGGACAGCTCCCACCCTGGCTTTGATCTGTTTGACCTGTTGCCTTCAGGGAGGCACTACCGGTGCATCACAACAAGGACAAACAGACTCAAGAACAGTTTTTCCTAAAAGCCATAACCATTCTAAACTCACACATGCACTGACTACACAGTCTAACCCCCCAACCCCTGGATTTCTTTCTATCCATCAACTGTGTAATATCCAATATCTAAATGGTATTGATAATAACTGTGCAATATCTGTATACTGTACAATATCATTACTTTCAGGGTCCAACATCCACTACTCACTGCACATGATCATTATTATTGTGTAATATTTAAATAATGTGCAATAACCCAATAGTGCAATAGTTATTTATTCTTTCCAATATTTAAATAATATGCAATAACCCAATAGTGCAATAGTTATTTATTCTTTCTATATGTATATAGCGTCACAGAACTTTTTTTTGCAACTTTTTGCACCATTTGTTTTTTTATTTGTTGTGTTTTACATATATGTTTGCACTGGAGGAGCTGCTTTTAATCCCATTGTACATGTGTATAGTGACAAAAAGGCATTCTATTCTATTCTATTCTATTCCATCTATCCTTGTCTTATACATCATTTTCTGCCACACCGACTGGCTTCATGTCTTCCCTCACCACATCCATAAACCTCCTCTTTGGCCTTCTTCTATTCCTGTTGCCTGGCCATTCCATCCTTAACATTCTTTTCCTGTTGTACCCCCCAATCTCTTCTCTATCTGTACATTTTTGGTTGATGCGCCTAAAGAAGTGGGAAAAGGGTGCTGCTGTGTGTGCTGCTCGTTCACACTCTCTCCGCCTCTGACTCACATACTGTACATTGGGTATTTGAGCAGCTGTCAGATGAGTAAAAGAGGAAAATATACAAAATATACAAGTTCAAGCATCTCTCTGTAGGTAAAATTGAAACAGTAAACCAATCTGTAGATAGCAGTCCACAGAATTTTCCCCTGTTTAAAGATAAATAGGTTTGCAAATTCACCAAAGGTTTTCAATTGGTGATTTTGAAATTTCAGAACATTGTATAGTGTGATCTGTTTGATCAAAATTCAGCTGCCTGAAGAAATTTCCTTGAAGAATAAGCATGCCAAATTGCAATAAATTGGTCGATGGGAGGCTGAGTTGGTTCATGCACACTGACAGACGAATAGAAAGAGACAGATATGGTTAACACAATAGGTGCTTCACATACTATATGCGAATGTACCTAAAATGCAATTTAAAAAGAGCAATATGGAACAAAATCAGCAGCAACTCTAACTAGAACATTCTAAAACAGTAAAACAATGGAATTTCTGTAATATTGGTACAGTAGGTAGATTTGCAGGAGTTTGTGTACCTAAGAGCAAAAGGCTTTGCCCCCTGCACTACTTTTATTTATCTTCAGAATTTTAAGGAGGCCTTGAGAATGTGCTTCATGGGGTGACGGCATTGATATGTTCTGTAAGGGAGGGTTTCTTAAACTTTTTTTTTTTTGTCGCAACCCAGTCTTGCCCTTTCCAGACACATTCCTTGCTGAATGCCTGGACAATAGTCAGTGTGGAAGTGGGAGAGGGTCTCCTCATGGACAATCATATAATGGATGTGTCATAATCAAGGACAATTGTCAGAGTATTGTAGATTGCTTAATCAACCCATTGTGATCCACTGTAAGCCACTTTGCAAACCATTTCACGACCCACTACCATCAACTATAACAGTTACTCACGACCCAATACAGGCGCAACATCCTTTATGAAACCCTGCTGTAAGGTAAGGAAGAGATAAACCATTTATAGCTTCATATTTCAGAAGAGTAATTTTTATAACTCTCCAATTTAATTGGCAGTCAGTGAAGTAATATAAGAACTGGAATTACATGAACATACTTCTTATGATCCTTGGTGCCATCCTTTGAATTAAGTGTAAAGTGAATCAAATTAATGATTCAAACACCCTGACCAGTACAATCAGTTTTCATTATATATATTATATATATATTATTGTATATGTGTGAATGGTTTGCATGGATTCAAAAGTACTTATACAGCATCTATTGTAATAAAATGATCCCGTAGCAGCCAACTGATGTAGATGGCACATGTAATCTGTATCACTGAAACATCATTTTGGATTCTTTGTTCCAGAATCTCCTCCAGACATTAAAATTATTGAAGTGGTGTCTGTAGCTTCTCAAGAGTCTGAAGTTGACAATACAGCCATCCAGCCATCCTCTCCCACTGCCGCCAGGTAACTGTATTTAATGTTTGATCCAGTGCTGTGGACAGTTACCTGTGACTTGGCATTAGATGCAGTTCATAAAAGAAACATCAGCAAATTAAAGTTAACAGTCTCCCTGAAATGCTGGCCTGCTTTCTAATCACCTTTCCTTTTTGCAGTGTTATTAGCTGGATCAAACAAGGACTGGAGAAGGTTGTCCCCCAACCAGCTGACTCCCCAGTAGTCTCCAACAAGGACAGTCACCAAAAACAGGTCAGACTAAACACATAGATAAGTACGGAGTGGATTTAGTGAACACTTTCTCTACATTCATAATGGTGAACACATAAGAACTACATGTGTTTATTTTTCTATGACTCCAAATGTATCAATTTTCTATATCTTTAGACAGTGGTAGAGAAGGATGAGATCAAAAAAGTAGCAGTGTCTACAGAAAAAGAGGGAACTAAAGAGAAACCCATACCAGCCAACGGTAGGCAAAAAAAAGACCAAGCTACCAAGCACTAGTTGAAACCAAGCCTGTTTAAATATAATAACTATAGTAATAGTTACAAAGTGTACAAATACATGTTATTTCACATGCTATGAAGTTTATGTGTTCTTCCAACAGTTTGCACTGGTTTCCTCTTAAAGTGTGTATAGATGATGGTCATCTCTAAATTGCTGTGGCTATGTTTGAGCAAGCTAGTGGCTTCACCAGGGCTTGTTTTGACTACTTCCACATTCTGTCAGAATGAGATGGAAAAATGATGAATGTTAAATGGAGTTGTTTTAAAATAAGTTTGTTCTTTTTTTAACATCTGTCTTGCCCATTTTCTGAATGTGCATAATAGAGCTTCTTTAGGAGCTTACTTAGAAACTGTAGGAGCCTTTATCCCCTTTACGACCAGAATACTCCTCTCTGAGATTTATTCACAACATTTGTGTAGGGTGTATTTGCATCTATTTATGTCTCTTCTCTCCAGTGCCAGAACCAACTGAACCAATACAGCATGCTGAGGAGACCCCTCAACCTGTCAGGTAGGTCAATAGGCAAGAAAAAAGACAGATGTCTTCTTCATGTGCTTGCCCATGTATGGTGTATATGTATTAAAATGAATATTTCATAAAAAATGATGTATTAAAGACACAATGAAAACATAAGCACAGGGAATAAATGATGTGTAAAACAAAAAATTAAAGGACCACTATACAGTTAAGTCTAAGCTGGGAGGAGTGTGCACATGCTCATACCTATTATGCCTAGAAGGCAAGAAAGTTTGAAGACTGGTAGAAAAAGACACAGTCAAGAGATAAAGCAAGGGTCACTACCAGGAGATCAAAATAACAAATAACAAATGCAGAAATGCTAGACAAAATCGAAGTCAAAAAAGGAACAGCAAAGTTCTTAACTAGGAGATCAATACTAATTCCAAAATTTAATGGCAAAGAAGAGTTTTGGAATCCATTTAGATGGATGAGGAACTGAACCTAAAATGACGTTTTATTCTGCACTGCAAAAAATGAAATCTAAGCCAAATGAAAAATATTTAAATCATGACATTAAGTCTAGTTTTCATTATTGTAAGAATTATTGACAACTAGTCTTTTAGCCCGTTACAATAATGTGCGCTAGAACAGTAGTGCATAAACATTAGTAGGAACAGTCTATATTAAATGGCAAGGGACTTTGACCTCATTCTTTTTGTTGGTCGGATTTTTCTTTCTTTCAGCCTTTCTTTTGTTGATATTTACTTGCTGAGCTGACCGTTCTTCGTGGGCTGCCACCGTGTATTGTGTGTCTTTAATTTTCTGTGACAGTAATACTGTCTTGTACGGCTCTATTCAATAAGGGCGCGCACAAAAAGGCGAGCTTCAAAAGGGCGACCTCAATTGAGCGTGGCGAATAAAGGCGTTCGTAGATAATTTAGTTCAAATGGCTCTGGAATATGTGAAGAGCAACAGGTGCAGATCTTTATTTACACGCGCCTTTATTCGCTGCACCCAATTCAGGTCGCCCTTTTGAGGATCGCCTTTTTGTGCGCGCCCTTATTGAAGGATGCCTGTGCGCGCCCTTATTGAAGGATACTGTCTTGTACGTCCGCTGGCTTGTACGTCCGTATTATACCTTTAATTTTCTCTGACGGTAATACAGGCGTGTGCGTCGGTAATATGCTTTTAATCTCCTCTGACAGTAATACTGGCTTGTATGTGGCTGTAATATGCGTCACTGTATTGTGTACCTTTAATTTCCTCTCGCAGTAATACTGGTTTGTATTTCCGTAAAACGCCTCTAACTTTCTCTGACAGTAATATCACGCATCGCACCGTGCCCCTCAGAAGACACCCACACACGGACACCTGGACGCACATAGGGATTTTATATATATAGATTATTTAGCTTACTTTAAGCAATCTTGTCAAGTAAATTTAAATTTGCAAAATACAAGCAAAACAACTCCCATCTAAAGATTTTTTGTCTTATTTTTGCATATGCATTTTTTGCTGTGTGTTACATCATGATTGACAGGATCATGACCTCTGAGAACACACCCCCTCCTGGGAACATCCTGACAATAGGAATCAACATGACGCAGTCAGAAAAAAAACAAATTGGTGGCAGAAAAATGGCCCATTATCAAAAATGAAAATCTAAATGAAGCACATGGAGAAAAAATATCATTAAATTCCTTAAGTGAAAAAAGTGCATCACGCTCAAGAAGCCCAGCCAACCAAAAAGCACTAATAAAATTACAAAATCCCCAGCACTCTGACAACACCAAACACATACTGTATTTGTAATTCAACATTGTCTATACAGTTCCAATTTTCCTTCCATGGTTGCTCTGCCTCTCTACAAATGCTAAACCCATAATGATCCTCTGTAATATAATATATCAATATGCTTCTCTTACTTTAGCAAAGAATTGTCTTAAACTCAATGTCCACGGTTAAAGTGAGACTTCAGAAAAGTTCCATAAGCAGATTGCACTTCTGGCATCAAAGCTGGTGTCACTCTTCTTCTTAGATTAGGGAATGCACAGCAAAAATGTGAGTAGTAAACATCTGAGAAGCAGGGCTTAGTGTCATATCATCCTGATCTCACAAATCTATTCCTCATCTGCCTCTCCGCTAACAAATGTGACAACAGAGAAGGCCCATAAATTTATAGTGGCAACAACCTAGTCATACCCAGGTTTACTTCAATCATACAACCAAAAGTAGCACACAATAGTGCAGTAAACAAAAAAAAGGTTTGCATAATGGCGCAATAAACAGAAAATGCCGCTCAAGGGTTTCTTTAGATCACATGGGATCAAGGCAAGAAAGATCTCTGTCTCTTCACTCTTCCTGTCAATGAGTGACGTCAACATTGTCTATACAGTTAGACATCTCCTATCATTGACCTCATGATTTACAGTTAGGGAACCAGAAGGGGTGAAGTCAAATGCCCTCACTGGGCATCTTCTCAGTACTGTGGAGGGATCAGATGAGGACCCCCTCTCGACCCAGTGTGATAGTATATACCTCAAAGGAACCCGGAACGAGGTCCACTGATGCACATGCATGACTATATATATATTGTTGACCCCAGGGGTGCGTACAGCCGTCCTAACCCGACACAGACAGGCAGAGACACGAGTTTGCCACACAGCACATGTTTATTCATGTAGGGAAGCGCTTTTTCTCTGCCCCCCTCAGCACAATATACAAAGCACCAAATGCACAGTTCCGCATAACAGCCTTTCCGTCTTCTTCTTTTTCTGCCTCCTCTCCTGTCCCGGCAAGTTTCATCCACCTCCTCCCGACTCTGGCTCCCTGAGAAGTGGTGGCCAGCTCCTTTTATAGGACACTTGGAAGGATTCCAGGTGTCCAACAAGCTTCTTCCAGCAGCAGTTCCGGAAGTGTGGCTTAAGAGATGTTAAATAGGGCTCGGGAAAGGTCCAGGCGTCCCCTGGCACTGACCACAGGCCCCAGTAGGATTGAGCTACCATGCAGCAAACCCACTGGCCCCACTGCAAACCATAGGGGCTGCCCTCTAGCGTTCCTGGGAAGATAGTGAATAAGCTCTCTCCTCCAGTCCTTCCATGATCGAGACATCAATATCATCAATATACGTATATATACAGTATATATAAAAATTCTCTATTTAATTGTTATATAATTAGGTTATTTTTAAATCTGCATATTTTGTCAGTTTTTAGTGTTTATGATGACTGCCATTTTACAATCAAAATGTTTATTTAGGATTATACAATGTACCCTAAAAAAGTCTAATCTACTCATCTAGGACTCTGATTATTATGATGGAGAACCTGAAAGACAAGATGGGTGAAGGGTGTTGGACCCTTCATTTATTTACAGCATTTATGTGTTTGTTTATTTTTAATCATTTTTATATAGACAGTAAAGTATAATAACAGAAGACAATCCAATCGAACAAATAAAACATAGCAAGCATGTGGTATTCCCTGAGAACAATCCATGAAGCTCAGGTCCTTTAAATTCTTCATCAAAGAATGACGATAGATAGATAGATAGATAGATAGATAGATAGATAGATAGATAGATAGATAGATAGATAGATAGATAGATAGATAGATAGATAGATAGATAGATAGATAGATAGATAGATAGATAGATAGATAGATAGATAGATAGATAGATAGATAGATAGATAGATAGATAGATAGATAGATAGATAGATAAAAAAAAAGGTGCTATATGGGCGGCAACCCAACACAGACAGACACGGGAGGTAGACTTATAAAAGAAATAAACTTTAATTTTCTTCGTCTGTAAGGTACGTCTTCCACATACCCACAGACGCAACACAGTCCCACACTAAGCACAAACACAAACTCAAATAAACACAAATCAAATCTTTCTTCTTTATCTCCTCCACTCCTGTCCGGCAAGCTTAGTCCCTCTCCTCCTGACTCTGGCTCCCGGAGTTGTGTCTGCTGGTCTCTTATATAGGTCACCCGGAAGTGCTCCAGGCGCTTGTTGACTTACTTCTGTCAGCACTTCTGGGTGTGGCAGAAGAACTGCCCACAGAGGCTCAGCAACAGTTGTAGCACATCCTGGCGGCACCCCTGGATCCCAACAGGGCTGTAACAAACTCCAATTCCCATGAAGCCCTGCGGGAGTCCAAGGTATCGCTGCCATCCAGGGGGTTTGCCATCTAGCGTTCCGAGGGAGGTGATGCTCTGTCCACACTTGCTCCCCCGATCCTTCCAAGGCAGAGCCATCCATGACAATAGATAGATAGATAATATAAAAACAAAAATAAAACTAGCCACATTTCCTCACTAGTACTTACAGAATTGTATTCCACCTATACATTTATGATATTCAGTTTACTTCTGCTTCCATTTCATAGCATTATTTGAAATCAATATTTATTATTTTGTTAAACTTCCTCAAATGAGAATACAGCACATCTCCTCACTCTCATCCTTAGCTCAGTTTTGTAACATGTCCATGCAGCTGCAAGACAGTTTGAAAATGATAAGACAAATTGGCAAGTATTCTTAATTTTTAAATATCAACAATTTTTTAACATAGTTATAAATAGCATAGTTATAAACAATATGTATGCTCATATTCTGCTTATATTAATAGAGATGAATACCTTAATGCAAAAGCAGATTTAAATCTAGTACAAGTGCATGGCTCTAAATTAAACAGCTCATTGACTAAAAGACAATTTACACCAATTGATTTCAAACCCTTGCACAGATAATGGACAGCCCTTACGTCACTGAGCTATATTTTCAGTAGTCATTGGCACATTGATTCTTTTTAGAGTAATAATTCTTTTAATTTATTTTTTCACTTGAACTATGCAGTACTGCCAATTTGCTAAACTGACTCTCACTGTGAAACACTGACATAGAACAATCAATGCTTAAAATGGCTAAAAGAAATTGGTTATGGAAGATTAATACTAATACATGAAGGGATCAAGACAATGAGTTTGTGTTTGCTATATTATTGACACTACTGACTTGTGCTTATTCTGTAGTGATGCTTCTTGGTATAAGCACAATATATTTGAAAGACTAATAAAATAAATAGTTTGATTTGCAGCTAAATTATTTATATTACACATGACTCAGAACAAGACCTTGTTAGGCAGGATTTGTGTGGACTTCTGCTACATTTGGAAGTTTTCATGTGCTTTCTGAAATACACTGTACTATAACAGTGAATTTGAAATGTTGAATAAAATATTTCTCTCCAAAAAGCTCTAAAACAAAACAATACATGCAGGGTGTATTTATTTGTGGTTTATGGATTTGTTTCTGAGTTGCTCCTTAACATTGATTTGTTCAGCCCATGAAACTAGGTATAACTTCTTTGGAACTCTATTTTCTTTTAAGTGAAGAAATTTTCAAATGAAGTTGTACTGTATCTCTAAGAAGTACTGTGCCATGGAGTGCTAGTGCTGGTATGAAGTTATTTCTTTGTAGAATTCAGCACAGGAGGGATTCATTGACTGATCACTTTATTTGAATATTTATTCCATTAGGGTATTATTCCATGCTAGGGTAAGTGGCTAATTACTGTCCTCTAGTTGGGCCAGAATCTTTGTCCCATACCAGCATTTAGTTTGCCTGAACATAAACATCTGCACACATCAAAGCACTATAAAGGCTCCTGTTTTTCATATTTTCTACAAAAGACACAGCAAAGTCAATTTATATCCAATTAACTATCCATTTTTAACATACTTAACCAATTGATGGCAACAGATGCTGGAGCCATTAGCTGTAACTTTGCTCAGTCATATAAGAAAATTTAAAGTCACCAGGTAATCTAACAAATCTTTGTGATGTGCCTCGACAATATGCAAGTCCCAAAAGAACAATGTACACAGACAGAGGAAGAATGTGAAAACTTTGCACAAACAGTGACCAGGCTGAGACTGACACACTAACACACACCAGGCTGGAACGTGGTCCTCTGTGTACTGTGAATTACAGCAGCTTTCATAATCAATGCCTACAATGTATTGCTTCTATTTTTATTATATATGGAAGCAAATAGCATTTTTTTCTTAGTAAATTCTAGCTTTTTACTTTGTGGCCAGAAGGGGGTGCTCTGACAGAGACTGAACCCAAAGAATACCAGTGTTGGCAAAAATGTTTATTATGGCAAAAAGGTAATAATACAGGAGGGCATATAATAAATGCCAGGGTGTTATATATTGATTAGCACTGAGGATAAGTGTCTGTGTGTCTGCCCAGTTGCTATGTCACTGTCATTCCAACAGATGGCACATCACAAACATCAATACTGTTTTTACAAATCCCAAACTAAATAGCATATAACAGGGACATCTGTATCATATTTTTCATTCCAACAGATGGCTCATCACAAACACTTGTAGTAATGCATTTTATTACCACAAATATTTGTAATGCAGCATCTGCTGCAATGACTAATGCAATTTATTTTATTACTATATGCAGTAAAAATATATTCAAATAGATGGTGCACTGCAAACTTTAATACTGAGGACTTCATTGATTTCAACCTGTTTTAGATGAATAGCACAGCTAGTGACCTTATAAGCCTATAAGCAAAAAATAAGAAAATAAAACAGTCATGTCTACCCTGTATACTCCTTCCAACTTTCCTCCTTCTTTTTTTCTTGCCAGCTAAACTTTTGTCCACTCTACTCCTGACTTTTAGATTAACTGGTACATGATCAGGATGGCTTTTTAAGCCTGCAATTGTTTTTCTGGATCAGGAAAGGGCTAAACAATCCCTGGGGTCTCCCTGACAGAACCTCCTCTGGTGACCCCAAGTGCTCCTACATTTCTGGTTCATGGCCTTTAAAAAAGATAAAGGGCCACTCAACCCCTAACTCATACCTGAGGATAGAGAGACATAAGGTCTCCCTGTAGCCAGTTAATGACATGGGATACCTTCCCATCATCCCACAGTCTCCAGGACCCATGTTGTTGCCTCAGGAGTTACAAGCTCTGGGGCTCCAAATACAACATTTGGGTATACTGGCCCACTGGCTTATTGTCCCCAGCAAATAAGGTATTGTCATTGTTTCTGCTAAGTAAGGATGTTACAGCCAGATTCCTGTCCAGCGTGATCAAGGCTCCCTTTAAGAATTTATATTTCATATTATCAATATAAACTTTATTTTTCTTTTGCTTTTACACCATCAAACAGCAAATATGCTTTTTAAAGATTATTTTTTAATATTTTTATATTTCATGTAGTGTCGTTGGCTGGTTTGTTCAAGGATTTGGAAAAGTCATTCCACAGCCAGTAACAAGAAACAGGCCACATGGATTAGAGGTGAGAGCATTGTACCACATTTATTATTAATATTTTCTGAGTAATATCTAACAAAAAATTTTCAGTGACCTAAAACTCTCTTAATAACTAGTATTTCTTTTTTTTAGGAAAAGGCTGAGGCTAGTTCTTGTCAAGTACAACAAAGTGAGTCTATTATTATTATTATTATTATTATTATTATTAAGAAGAAGAAGAACCCATTAAAATGTCTGATATTACTGCTCCACTTTTATACTTTACATTTGCACTATATTTATTGAAAGACATCTTAGAAAAACAAATTAAAAGAACAGGGAAGCTTCCAAAATTATTATTTTCCACTTGTGAATCAATCACTTAAGTAACCAAGCAAACATAACATTTAAAAACTGTCTTTTTATTTATGTGATGGTCACACCCAGGCCCTTTTCATTGAAGAACAGCTCATTATGGAGATTGTGATAAAGAGCAGACCTATGTAAATGTGGGCTGAGTAAACTGTCTTTGACAGTCGTAAATTTCTGAACAGCATTAATGTAAATGTAAGATTGTACATGTGGAAATGAATTTATATGATAAGAAAAGAAGAGCAGGGATTTGAAAGGTAAATAAATTTGTGTTACTCAGAAATGTTTACTGTATTAGGATGAAATGATTTGTAAATATTAGGCAAGAATATCTTAAAATGATGGCATCCTGAAATGCAAAATTGTTATTACAATAAATTTTTATAATGGATTAGAGCATATTGTTGTGATGGGAAAGTCTGAGGTAACTATTACATTTTCTGAAATTCTTTGGTTCTTGGATAAAATGCGTGCAGTATGTTCCCTGTAATGACTATAAGAGCAAGAAGCTTCACGTGAATGAGGAATTAAGCGCAAAATCTGCAAGCAAAACCTCCCTCTATCCAAATCACTAAACTCATATAATTCAGAATTACAGGACTGGTTAACTCACATACGTCACTTAATGTATTGGCATTACTAGGATTACTAATCTCAGATTGTCTCTATTGAAAGCCTTTTGAAAAACCATCCCACTGTCCTTTAGCAGTAGTATTGCAACATTGCTACATGCACATGACATTCTTACTTTCTGACCAACATGTTTACCAATAGGGTATGTGGAGTGGGCTGGTTTGCTCACTGAAAAGCACTTATTTTATGATTTACAACATCAAGACATGATGACTAAGAAAAAATGCCAGCCCTGCAGTTAGTAAGCAGTATTCTTAATCCAGCTCTTCTTATCCTTCTGTTTCAGGAGGGAAGGCCATGGTAACCTCTGAAACAAAAGGCAGATGAAGACCTGGGTGGAACAGATCATAGCAGCAAGAAGCAAGATGCTAGTTACCTAGAAAGGAAAACCCTCAGACAGGCCCAGAGCCTTTCCAAATTCAGCCCTCATCATCATGCCTGCATTAATGATTACGCTATACTATAACCATGAAGAAGAGCAGTGCACAGACATTTGGTCAGCATCCATGTTACTCGTTTCCAGGTCACCATTGACATAACATGAGGCTGTAAAAGTGATTGCAGTAATATATTTTACACACCCTGTGATGGACTGGTGCCCTATCCAGAACTGTTTCCTACTTTGCTCCCAGTGATGGTGGTATAGGTTCCTGCCCTGTGCACCCTGGAATTTAATTAAGAGGGTTGAAGAATGTTATGTGATGTGATGTAATGTAGCATGCTGTACAAAGTGGTGAATTACACTAGATGCGAGCTGATTTCAGAAAATTAAAAAGTTGAAGCAACTGTATCTCTATATATCTTTAAATTTCAGAAAATGTATGCACTCTATATGTATATTCATTAGTGTAGATATGAATCAAAACCTTTATTTGCGTTCGGAATCTACTCTTGCAAATGTAAAAACTGGAGTGCCCCTAAACTCTAGTGTCAAGCCTTAGTTTACTTATACATAGTGAAATGCTGCAGTGCCTATAAAAAGAATTCACCTCCTTGGACGTTTTCATGTTTTATTGTTATAAAACATTACATCACAGTGGATTTCATTTGGCTTTTTTGATACTGATCACAGAGAAAAATACTCTGTAATGTCGAAGTGAAAACAGATCTCTGCAGAGAGGTGCCGATTAATTACAAATACAAAGCACAATATCATTGATGTTATAAGTATTCACCCCGTTTAATATGATGCACTTAAATCATCACTGGTGCAGCCAGTTGGCTTTAAGAAATCACCTGGCTGGGGTTGCAATTTCATTGTAGCATAAATGCCTCTGATCTAGAAGGCCCAAATTGTGATGAGTCCATATATAATGAAGACAAAAGAACAGTCCAAGCATGTCTTTGAAAAGGTGATTAAAAACACAAGTCTGGAAATGGAGAGAAGAAAATATCCAAGTCACTGAATATCCCTTGGTGTCCAGTTACTGTACATCCATCATTATGAAATGGAAAGAGTATGGCACAGCTGTCCTGAGCAGGCCATCCACAAAAACTGTGTGATCGTGTGAAAAGACAACTGCTGAGGGAGGCCGTCAACAGACTTATTAGAAATGCTGCCATGGATGAGATTGGAGAGACTGTACAGACAATGTTACGTCGGTCACAGTTTTATGAAAGTCAGTGTTAAAGAAACTTCCAGGGCATTTTCCAGAAGGCACATTCAGGACTCTGAATTCAAGCAAAAACAAAGTTTAATTGTCTGACAGGACCAGAATTGAATTCTTTGGCCAGCAGATTAAACACATCATCACCACAGTAATGGGTGCTGGTGTAAGCATCATGTTTTGGGAAGGCTTCTGTGTAGTAGGGCCTGAAAGGTTTGTGAGGTTTAGAGGATAAAATGAAAATGCAGGGATATCTTGGAGGAAAACCTGATGCAGTCCGCAAGAAACATAAGCCTTGGGACAGGATTTGTTTTGCAGCAAGAAAAAGACCCAAAGCATAAAGCCACAATTACGCAGGAATGGCTTACAAGCAATAATTATTCTTATCTTGGAGTGGTTGAATCAGAGTCCAGATCTCAATCCAATTGAGAATTTATGGCTGTTCACTCATGATCCCCATGCAACCTTGAGCAGCTTTGCAATGAAGAATGGGAAGAAATCGTAGTGTCCCGATGTGCAAAGCTCACAGAAATCTGTAAACAAATTGCTGCTAAAGGTGCATCTACTTAGGTGATATTTATTTACTGTTTTATATTTCTAATTAATTTAGACCAATTTACAGAGATCACTTTGACATTGTGGCGGCACGGTGGCGCAGTGGTAGCGTTGCTGCCTCGCAGTAAGGAGAATCCCTGCATGGAGTTTGCAGGTTCTCCCTGTGTCTGGTGGGTTTCCTCCGGGTGCTCTGGTTTCCGCCCTCACACTGGCGATCCTAAATTGTCCCTAGTGTGTGTATGCCCTGTGGTGGGCTGGCGCCTTGCCCGGGGTTTGTTGCTGCCTTGTGCCCTGAGTTGGCTGGGATTGGCTCCAGCAGAGCCCCGTGACCCTGTGTTAGGATATGGCGCGTTGGAGAATGACTGACTGACTGACTTTGACATTGAAGAATCTTATTCTGTAGTTCAATGTCAAAAAGGCCAAATGAAATCCATTGTAATCCCATAATGTATAATAATACAAAGTGGGAACCTCCAAGAGAATGAATGCTTTCTTCGGGCACTGTATTTCAGTTTCTCCAGCTTTTTTGTAAAATCTTGCCTTTCATTAAGCCTGTTAAGGAATTCTGCTGAACATCCATTAACCAAATTGTCCTCGTAAATCTTTTCCGGAATAGTGATGGTGATTCATTCAGGTTACTTCTCTAAACCTTTCTGCATCAAAAACAAAAATGAAGCTTTTATTATCAGAGCTAAAATGGATCTACTGTATTATTGACAGCAAAATATATTCAGAAGTTGCATTGACAGTGACTTATTAATGCCTTCTTTTAGATATTTTTCAACCTGAATAAAGCAATAGTTAAAAATAAATAAATAAAATAAAATAAATAATGTTTCCTTTTTCGTGTACCATACACATACAAATGCATATACTTTATAAAGTATTTTACTTCCTTAACTGGCAAAAAAGGGGGTGATGCTCTGGGACTGAAATGATTAAAGAGAGCATTCATGGACCCCTACTGCGGTAAACTACAATCCTTTTATTCCTCAGGAAATTGCAGGTATAAACAGGACGAAAACAATGTAGTTCTCCTTACAAAAGATAAGCGGGCATTTAGGGATACTTATTCATGGGAGTGTAATGTCTCCAGATGCTGGTATCCTCAGGATATTCTGAAGCAGTTTCTGATGCTAAAGTGATCACAGAATGGTTGTAAATGAATGCTCATTGAGGCAGCAGTTGATTTAAAATGAAGGCTTACTAGCTAAGATCATTGGACTTGCTGTAAGGGTAACGTGAGGTGTGTAGAAGGCAGTGTTTATTGTGTTTTTCCAGGGAGGTAAGTTTATAGGACATCCCACCTGATGCATATAAGGCTATCCTGTGAAGTTAGGCCTTTGGAACAACTAGGTTTTACTTGTTCTTTTGTTTATTTGCTTGAAGTGAGAAGTCAAACAAAATGACACCTTTTATTGGCTAACTAAAAAGATTACAATATGCTCCGACACCTTCTTCAGGAGTTGCCTTGAAAGCTTGCGTATTGTAATCTTTTTAGTCAGCCAATAAAAGGTGTCATTTTGCTTGACTTCTCACTACATTCATAATGGCTAACACAGTACAACACCCTAGTACTACTTTTATTTGCTTGAGTAAGACACTGGTCTTGTGCTTCTTTTGATATATTTAATACACTGATACTGTTTTGTTTCAATCCATTGTTCCAAACAGGCATACTCCCTATGGCAAAAAATGTGTAGCAGACTGCTTCCATCAAGCTTTCAATAACAGAATGACAACAATGCAACTTTGGATCAGTATGACCTTAGAACACGTTGATTGTAGGTTTGGGAGAGTATGATGATGCTAATTTAGATGATTTCACATTAATCAGCAGGACTCTTAGAGGACTAGAGGAATAACTACAGCAATGTTTTCCACCTATTTAGTCCAGCGCTCTATATGGTTCCCCAATTGTTCTTCACTCTAGTGATTTTTAACCTCAAAATCATAACTGGCCTTCAGACAGGCCTAAATATAGAGTAGGTCTTACAAACACAATGTAAACCTGTCCCTAAAACTCAAGAAGCAGGCGTTAGGGCCTGTACACTCAAAACAAAATAGGGTTTCAGATCTCAAAATGGGAAACACGATAGACTAATGCCAGAGTTTCCAACAAATTGCAAATTTATCTGCAAAAGATTAAAAAAATAAGCAAAATACTACACAATGCCTTCTAAGAGTCAGCACGAAAGCAAACAATCCAGGATCCAGAAGAGAGCAGAGTTCCAAAAAACAGAAAATCTGAAACAAAATGCGAAGAGAAAGAAATCTAAGGATGATAACCAAACAACAAGAGCAGCAATAAAACAGAGGCATCACATACCTAACATAGGCTGTAGGTCATCCTTCAGCTGTGGCAGCAGTTGGCACTGCACCCCTAGGTTCAACATAAAGAGCACAAGCAAAATCATTAATACAGTCAACATAAGACAATAATATATAATGATTGGTAAATTAAACAGTACTGATTAATGATTTTTACGATGCAACAAGAAAGAAAATAAAATCATTTTCAATATTGTAAAGCACAAAAGAATTTGCAAAAAACAACAAAATAAAGAAATCAAAAGAAAAGGTTTAACCAGGACTCCGTCCATGACACTCTGACTATCGGTCAGCACTTTGCAAAGGCAGGGTTTCATTCTTAAATGTTTCTGGGCTGATGTCTCCCATGAACATCCTGAATTGCGATTCTGAGTCATCTTTTGTGAGGTGTGCACTGGGATCAAAATCTGACTCTGGACTTTAGTCAAGACTGACCCACCACAGTTATTGGACACTTGCAGTCCCCTTTAGCATATATACATATAATATTCCTCATTAATTTGTAAGTAAAGTAGGACAGTATATTGAGTGGGACAAACACACAGGCTGTGACGATGCTGCACAGCTCCACTGACACTCATTGACATTTCTGCAGCTTCTTTATCCTCCTGTCTCTCACCAACTGCTCTACTGTTCTGCAGATGCTGCATTTAAATGAATTAAAAATGCATGAGGGTCAGTCTAACACATATAAAAAGTTAGATTTTAGTGATGTGTCATGGTGTGGGGTATCACAAGCTGCAACAACCAGTTATCCTTGCTAGTTGTTTATGGTTATTTCACCATGAAAATTTAACAAGGACTTCCTAAGACCTTTTCATTTTTTTTCTCCAGCCATCTGGAGTTTTTTTGTTTTTTCTGTCCTCCCTGGCCATCAGACCTTACTTTTATTCTATGTTAATTAGTGTTCCCTTATTTTAATTCTGATTTATTTTGTCTTTTTTCCTCTTTCTTCATCTTGTAAACTACTTTGAGCTGCATTATTTGTATGAAAATGTGCTATATAAATAAATGTTGTTGTTTTGAGCCAAGCAGGCACAATTGCTGCCATTTTCTAACAGGGTAATGCTCAACCAAACCGAGCTGCCATCTCTTGGGAAATGCTTACATAATGCCAGTATAGATTAAATGATAGACACATTCTCAGACTCATCATTAAAAGAATGTGTGAGACACTCTGGATGCCAAATTATAATCAACTTCAGTTCCTTTATGCATTACTGACTCCCTAAAAGTGATTGCATAATACTTAATTGAATGTGTGACAGGATATCCTTCAGACCCCATTTGACTCTATGCCATGATGCACAGTTATTTAATTCTCCAACTATGGGGATTGTGCCAGATGCTAACTAACTCCTTTCTTGTCCCATTCTGTTTCATTTATCTTTGGGAACATGTACAATATGTCAGTTTTCATGGTTATTGAACCACTGCCTCTGGGTTAAATTAGTTTTGGTCATAGTGTTCATATTTCTAAATAGTCATTGAAAACCTGACAATCACACATATATGAGCTAATTGGACATCCATTCCTAAACCATGGGCATTAATATGGAGTTGACAACTCCTCTCCCCCACCCCTTTGAAGGTATAATTGCCTCCACTCTTCTAGGAAGTCTTTCCACAAGATTTTGGAATGTGTCTGTGGGAATCTGTACCCATTCAGCTAGCCAAAAATGTATTTGTGAGTTCAGGTACTGATGTTGTATTGTAATTCATCCCAAAGGTGTTCATGGGGCCCTACCCAAACTGTCGCCACAAAGTTTGAAGTACACTATTGTTTAAAATATCTTTATATGCTGTTGTATTAGCAGTATCCTTCACTGGAACCAAGGAACCTAGCCCAAAAGCTGAACAAACAGTACAAGACCATTATGCCCTCCTCCATCAAACTTTATAGTAGGTACTCCACAGTCTAGAAGGTAGCCTAATTTTGGTACCCACCAAACCCAGATTCTTCCATCAAACTGCCAGAGAACACGTTTCCACTGCTCCAGGGTCCAATGACAGCGTGTTTTACACCACTCAAGTCAATGCTTGGCATTGCACTTAGTGAATATAGATTTGTTTCCGGCTGCTCAGCCATGGGAAGCCATTTCATGAAGCCACTGATGCACAGTTCTTCTGCTGATGTTGCTTCCAGAGGGCTTTTGGAGCTACGCTGTGAGGGATGTAACAGAGGATAGGCAATATGTACACACTATGTGCTTCAGCACTTGTTGACCCTGCTCTGTGAACTTCTATGGTCTAGAACTTCGTGGCTGAGCTGTTGCTGCAACTAGTGATGGCAAACCTTTTGCATGTTAAAAATTATGAAAATGCCTAACTTGATTCTGCCTCTGGTGTGTTAAAACAAAAGAGAAATAACTCTTTACATATTAATTTATTTAAAAAATACAGCCCAATCATGTGTGGTGTTGTGTATTATAAAAGTAAAAGAAAAGATCCTGCTATTCTAGCAACTTTCAAAGTTTATCAGAGCAATGTTATATTTATCCCTATTTTGGGCCTCTACCCACAATTATTTTTGATTTCTTTGGCTAAGTGTTGATAGAAATGGAAGGAAATATTCCAGATTCTGAAGATGGAAAGCTGACAAAGATATGCCTTGTTACTTTCCTATCACTATTGTCCACACATATGCTGCTTCTTGTCACAGTGGTGAATAGCGCGGAAACTAAGCCAGCTTTAGGAGGAATCAAGATGGACAGTTAAGAGAAATATAAAAGAGCACACACTTAGAAATACTGACTACTTGCCCTTTGCAGAAGTGTAACCACGAAGAGAAAACAATGTCAGCACTGCTCTTTGCAGACTATATCGAGACCGAAATAGTCTTTGAGGTTAATAACTTCCTTACTTCTGCAGTAGTGCTGTTGAATTGGCACCTGGCAGCAGTTTCATTTTATTTTAATTAAGATATAGAAAATTGTCAGCCATCCAGGATCTAAGTTCTACAAGACAATTGCGCAACCGACTCATTGCAGAGTTACACACAGGAATATAGACCTGTGTGTCATCAGCATAACAATGAAAAGAAGCATTAAACTTCCAAAAAATAGATTCTATAGGATGAAAAGATAGCTTCTATAGGATGAAAATAAATAAAATAGGACCCAGAACTGATCCCTGAGGAACACCACATTTAAAAGGAGCAGTAGAGAGCATTAGAGAGCAAAAAAGAGGAATTGAAAGTCACTGAGAAGTGTCTATCAGTAAGCCCCACCAGATGCTCAAGCTGCAACAGCAAGATCTCATGATCAATAGTATCAAAAGCTGCAGAAAGGTCAAGAAGGACAAGGACTGCTGCCCCACTTGAGTCAGTGATAAGAGAGATGTCATTAAAAACATTCAGGAGGGTGGTCTCAACACCATGAAAACGCCTAAAGCCAGATTGGTAGATGTCTAATAAGTTATTGGAGTTAAGATGATCAACCAATTGATTATAAATAATTCTTTTTAATATTTCAGCCAAAATTGGCAATTGGGAAATCCAGCGAAAATTAGCTAACACACCAGGATCTCATTTTTAAGACAGGGTTGCATCACTGCATGATTAATCGAATAGGTTGTTGTGGCCCTGTGCTTCTTCAAAACTCTCTTTAGTACATATTGTACCAGATTAATAGTCATAGACTCTTATTTGAAAAACAGATTTCATTTACCCATTGAAATCAAATTAACTTATCTTCTATGTATAAGATATGCAATATTGTGAATGAATATAATAGGAAGAATTTTGTAAGAACAATGAAAATAAAATTATTAAATTATCTGCTTCATATTAAGGAAAAAAAGCAGTTGTACTGGTTAACTTCTTATCTTTTAATAACAGAGGATCGCTCAGGTGTGGCTTTCTTTTTTTGTCTACTGCTTTATCAGCACTTAACTCCTTGACTACTGGACCTTGATATCAATAACTATTCTTGCTGAAAATCTAAGATAAGAAATAATATATCTGGGTCTAAAACTGTGTCTGTAACAACTCATGCAGATTAACTTCAAAGCCTACTGAAAATGATGAGGCATGCTTCAATGCAATATAGCATTAGAAAATGACAAGGCTTTACATAAAAATAAATAGTCCAAAAAGAAAAATGTCATAGCCAGTGAACCCATTTTTATTTAGCTTGGAAGAGAGTATTTCATAAAAGCTAAAAAACAGGAAGAAAGAAGAGAAGCTTTTATAAATTGAAACAAGCAGTAAACCATTTGTTAAAGTCAAGTTTATCTAGTACTCTCTTCTCTAGTAGTTCTCTTCATGGATCGGTATATGATTTTCAACATATTCACCACAAAAATAAAGACATGAGAAACACCCTAACAAAAATGTAGAAGATTTACAGAGGGAACAAGTTGCACAATATTCACTGGGATTTAAATATAATCAAGATTTGTGAATTTCCCCTTGGGATTAATAAAGTATCTATCTATCTATCTATCTATCTATCTATCTATCTATCTATCTATCTATCTATCTATCTATCTATCTATGATTGTGAGAAATCAGAATTTTTCCTTACACCAGTACAGGTTGGGGAGTCACTCCAGCACAGACTATAAAATATTCAAACAACTATCATTTTTTTTTGTCCTAAAAGCTTTGCTCACAAATGTCCACTTTGTTGTTTAAGATAACAGACTCTCTTTATCAGACTCATCCCCATCTTTTTATTTTTTACTAATGTGTGAAATTACAGTATATGTTTTCAGTTATGTTTCCTTTTACACCCTGCTATGTCTAACATACGACACATACTTCCAGAGTAATTGGCACTGCTGTATTCACGCATCTGCTTCATTCCAATGTCTTGTGCTGTACCTGTTTCTGCAAACAAAGGGCTCAGTGAGTCTTTCAAATCAATGATGGCAGAGGACCCCCTTGGCACTATTGCATTCTGTCCTTATGCATAATTTTAAACAGTCCTGGACATTTAGTAGAGTAATTCACAACCATAACTTTGAGAAATAATCATAATAACTGCTACAAAGTTTTCAAATTATAAGAGTTTCCTTTTTCCTCTGTTTTAAATTTGACTATACAAATGTGTTCAAATTTCAGCTCAAAAACTAGCTTGGTGTTATTTGCACAAATTTACAGTGAGCCTATCCTCTGCATAGAAGTAGAAAACTTCAGAACCTGAATAAATATCCTGCACAGACTTGGCGAAAAATGTGTGGATTCTATGAGGGTAAATCAAAAATTAAAGGCAATTTGAAAATTATACTGTTACCTCAACGGACAAAGCTGACCAACGAAGCTCGATCTGATCCATCATCAACTTCACGCAGACAAGCCCATGTTGACATGGCGAATGCCTTCATCAGAGAAGACAGACGGATTACTTTGTCCACTATTGCTATTAATTTGGCTATCAGCTATGGATCTGCACATGTCATAGTGCATGAAGACTTGGGATACTGTAAAGTTTGTGCAAGATGGGCACCTAAACAGCTTACTGATCTGCCCAAGCCAACATCCTTCGGTGAATTTTGACAAGTTTCACTCCCTCTGCTCAAATAAATCTCACTATGGCATGTTGCTCAACAAGGGTGGAATCCTACGGCAGAATGTCCATGTTCATTTGACCTTCGCTTCACCCAGACTTACAGCAGAGCTCTGCACTGTGCATGTTCGAACTACCCATAAGCCACCACAACTGTGTTGTATTGAATCCTCTTCAATCCATTGCAGGCACCATGTAATTTTCAAATTGCCTTTACTTTTTGATTAACTCTCAAAGATGGGCCAGGATTTTAATTCACTTATCTGGAGATGTAAGGCAGTAGTGCTAAAAAAAGCATGCTACCATGGTTATCTTATAAATGTATCACTAAATAATTCATCTTGGTTCTCAACAACATCATCCTGCTCCTTTTCATTCAGATTTAGACACAGTTCATATTGCTTACTGTTAAATGGTTGTGTTAGTTCTTTTCATTAGTATTCATGTTTTTATGGTATGAAATAATGATCAATCACCAGTAATAGATTTTATTCATCAGTTTTGAACAATTTCAGGATGAAAATGGTTGGTTTTGCACACGTCAATAAAGGATTATAAATAGAGAGAGATTCAGATCTTAAAAATCAGGAGTGTGCTCCCCTCGACTTTCTCATATACTGAGATAGAAGAAAAGGTCATCAGAACCACTTCCAGTTGCACAATATTTCTTAAATATCATATGTCTTTGTTTCTCATCATAACTAATTGATAATACACAATCATTTATCTCTATTTGTAATCAAACTTTATATTAAAATGATATTTTCGCACTTAGAGAGGTCGAAAATGGTGGTGGAATTTTTTCATGATTACATATGCATTACCTAGGTTACGTGCAAAGTCAAAAGAGTTATAGTCACCTAAAACTGTAGAAAAAGTGTTAGTATTATATAATATTTGTTGCAATAAATTGGTATAGGTAAAAACGCCATTTAGCTACATTTAATTATGACAATGATGGGGGAAATAAAAAAAAAAAAAATCATAAAATTAAATGTATTACCAGGAACATGATGGGGACGTATATTCCCATTACATCTTTATATTTACATGGCATGTTCAATGTTTACACGTTATTGTTAAACTGATAATGTATAAATTAAAATAAAATTAATAATAGTTATTGAAAGAATATGTGTTATACTGAATACAGTTTTTAATTTCATGTATTCATTTATATTTCCATGGTATGAAAGATTCGAATGGTTATTTAAATAAAACACTACTTCCCGTTGAGTAATTGTTCTCAAATTTCATATCTGTTTTCTTTTTATCATTATAAATATCTATGCAAAATTTGAATCATATATCTATAATTATAACCACAGTTTACTTGAAAATTTGTGAAATTATTCAGTTAAAGTACCACTTCAAGTTTTCAGAAGTGGCCCAAAAGTTGATAGTATTTTTTATTTCTGATATAAAGCAGGTGTACAAAATTAAATGGATCTAGGTCAAAGCGTTTTCAAGTTACCGTGTTTACACACAGACAGGCATAATTTCAATAATGGTATTTTCAGACTCAGGAAGGTCTAAAACATCAAAATTCATCACAATCTCAAGGTTGAATTTTTTCACAATTCCTATACTTTCTCTATGCTATGTATATGAGAAAGTAAAAAGTATAATACAGTATAAGGCCTCTTACAGGAAAGCAACTGTACTTTTTTTGTTTTAACAGGGCTAGTATGTTTTGATCAAGTATAAGTACATTTCTCTATCACAGTTGCAGCTGTTGGTCTTTTACCTGGTACTAAAGCTGCTATTATTTGAATCGTTTAAATTCATGAGACATTTGCAGCTGTTTTTATGTACCAATTGAAGTACAAAAACATAACTTGAAAATCATGGAGTACATGACTTTCTTAATACAATCATCTGTTTTGATAAGGGTCATATCAATTTATGAGGACTTCTTTCCATATGTCAGTGTCAGCCACAACCTCTGGGCTCTGCAAGAATCCAGAAGCTATAACTGAACTAGCAAAACAAAAAGCTAGCAGAGAGTTCTGATGCTTCCACCTCTGTAATCCAGAACAGGTCCCCTTACTGTGTGTGGGGCTACAAATTCCTTGCTGTTTTGACTTTAAACAAATAATTTAAAAACATTTATGTCACGTGGATTATCATCTGTAATTTTGACATGGTTTCTTTGAGTGTTTCATGTGCACATGTGTGTTCTATGCTGCGTTAACCTCCAGGAAAGGTTTCAATATCTCACATCCCAGACAAAAAGATAATGTGTGTTAATATTTTTTTTCAGGTTTCTGTAAAATTTAAATTTCCCCATAATCTAATCTAATTTAATCTTATATAAAGCAGTTAGATGGATTATGATAGCTATCAGGATGACACAATACTGTACATAGCATATGTAGTCTTATTCCAAATCATTTCTCATGCATTCTCTGGAATCATTTGAGGTGTGTGCTAGTAGGAGTTTTATATTTTTGGCCTTTCCAATCTAAGAATGGAAGCCAGACAAAGAAAAATCTAAAAATTAACTTCTCATTAAATAAAGAGATCTTATATGATACACCAATGTGGATGCCATTCACTAGCAAGCACCAGGTGCCTGTGTAACTAATATAGTTCAATGGCACTCAACTTAAAAAGCCATGTTGAATCAACACACAAAACCAACCTCCCAAAAGGTGAGGGTTGAAGGAATTTTATATGCAACCAAGGTGACAAACATGTTCAGGGCAGATCTTGACAGACTTGACTTTTGCAATAGAAATTGCCACTTGACATGAGGTTAATAATCCAAAACTTGTGCAGCAGACTGAAGAATAAATGGTATAGGCATAGACATACTTACTACTACATATAATAGCACTTTTCTTAACCAGAGGTGGTCTCTCTCTTCTACTCTGTTTATATTAAGAGAAAAACTCAGGACCCAAAAATATGTGGTCTACTATCCACAACTAAAATTCTTTACTTCAGCAATGCCATTGGAAATAGTAAGGTACACTGAGGGACAACACTAGAAAGAATGATCTACTTAATCAAAATTCATGGAGTAAAGAGTGAGATGCTGAGCTGTCAAAAGCTTATCACGTGTGTCCACAAGTGTCCCTGGCTTGGCCCAGTACTGCCATATTAGACCCAAATCCCACAAGACCCTTAACTGGAATAAGCATCTTCAGAAGATGAAAGTGTAATGTGCATCCATGTACCAAGCAATTTATATTACCTTTGTTATGTCTACGGATGTCTTGCAGTGAATAATCAAATTAATGAATTGGATCATTCTATCCATCGACCAATTGACATGATGATTTTTCAAGATCTATCAAACACTCATTTGAAACTGTTATGCAAATGCTGCTTTATTCTTAACTACAACCTTAATGATGACAGGACCCTTCAAACACAAAACATGGCAGAATGGGGTCAGTAGAAGTGTCTTACAGCTCCAAGAGTTGTGTTAGAATCTTGCTCTGTTCATTGTCTGTGTAATGTCTGCATTTTCTTATTTTCTCTGGAAATTTGATTTTTTCCCTCATCTCAAACAAATGTAAACAGAACAGGTAAACAGAAAACCCCATGCTGGTCCAGTATGCATAAGTGTGAGTGAATTCACACGTGCTCAGTGATGGAGTGGAATCACTCCTAGTTTTAGGCTCTGGACATGACCCACTAATGTAATAATCAAGTAGATAAAATGGATAGATAAATGGATAGATGCCCTTTCTAAAGTCACCACTTTGTCATGGTAATGTATATATTGTAGTGTTATAAAGTTGTTATTGAGATCAACAATATAAAACTTGAGATGTTGTCTTTAGAAAATGAAATGTTTTGGCTTTACCTGACTATTATATCATGAACATTGGTGCTGAAAGAGAATTTGTTTTATTGCACTCACTGTGTAGTCAGTATGAGCTTTATATATTGTGAAAAAAGAAGGGCTATAAAACTAAACGTCACTGTTTTAGTCCCTGACACTGACATTGAGCAAGACAATCACTACCCAGTGCTTCAATCCAAATATATATATACTAGGGGGCTTACCTCCTGCTCGCTTCACATTGTGAAGAGGGGGCTGAATGGACCCCAAGGAGATGTAGTCGCTCCTCTGAAACCCCCACTTAAACGGTGATACAATGGGAAACAAATACAGTTTTTTTTTACCTCCTCTTTGCTCGATCAGCTGCTGGCTTGCTGCTGCCGTGCTGCGTGATCTGCATCTTGCTGTCTTTGTCATCTACTCTTTGTCTTTTATTTCTGGCCCCGGGCGTGGTTAAATCTGCTCTCACAAAGTCTCGTCTCATGGGATGTGAGTTCTTGATATTTTAGTTTATAATTTAAAAATGGAATGAGAATCTCAAAATCTAATAACATCACATTAAAGTTCAATAAATTCTGAAAAGAATGACACAAAAACATATATATGTAGGTTTTAAAATCAACCCAATTTAAAGCGTGACAAAAAACGTGACATAAAAATGTCACATAAAATCGTTGCACAAAATCATTGCACTTTTAGGCTTAGGATTTTATATGTATATAGAGTATATTTTTATATATATATTTATAGCTAGAGATCAACAAAGGGAGAAAGTGAGTCACGTATCTTAAAATAGTTTTTTTTCCAAAGCTTTCAACAACCTACCAGGTGTCATCATCAGAGAAAAATGATTAGTCATACAGGAATCAAAGGCAATATATAGCAAGGGAAGGGTGGGTGGCTTGTAAGTGGGGGTGGTGTATTAATAAGGTGGGGTTCGGAAGGTGTTGGTCATTAAATCTTGTTGTTAGGCGGTGGTGGATTAATATATTAATTTCTGACTATGAGATTGTTGTCTCTTTTGATATTGTGTCATTATACACTACGATCCCAATTCATCTGGCCACAGAGACTTTACTGACAAACAAAACAATAACCCCACCATAATAGCACAAATGAAGTCAAAAAACCCACTTCCATTTTAATGGAAAATACTGTAGACAGAAAGAAGGCATCCCAATGGGATCTCCATTATCAGGACTCTTAGCTGAACTGGTTATGCAGCGATTGGAAAGTGCGGCTCTCACTTAGTTCATACTTAAACCCTGGATACGCTACATCAACGAAACATTCGACATGACAAAAAGTAACCAGCTAATTGAATTGTACAGCCACATCAACTCAGTATTCCCCACAATCCAGTCCATGATGGAAAAAGAAATGAACGGACGCATCAATTTCCTTAATGTTTCCATTGAAAGAGGTAATCACACCGGTTTAATTACAAATATTTATCTCAAGGAATGTTATGCAGACAAAATGCTACACTTTTCCAACAACCACCCTCATCATATAAACAGAGTTGTGTTAGGACTTTGTTCAAAAGGATTAACCCCCATTTTAACACAAAGGACGCAGAAAAGAATGAAAGATATCTTTATCGTCTGTTCAAATCTAATGGCTACCCCAAGTCATTTGTTAAACAATGCCTATATAGAACATGTCCCAGACCTCAACAAAGAGTCGACTCCAACTTGGTCCCCCACCGCACTTACCACACCCTCCCTTATCATTGTGGCATGTCAGAAAGTACAGCACACATCCATTCCAGATCATGGATCAAGCTCATAAACCAGCAAACACTTTACAGCCTGTGTTTTTCAAAGCCAAAAGCAAAAAATTGACCACAGAGACAAGAAGCACAGTTTACAGCATTCCATGCAATGCATTTCCAGCGTTATATGTGGGACAAACTTCTAAAACACTCGCAACACATATACAGGAACATCACAATGCCATCAAAAAGAAAGACCCATGGTCAGTGATTTACACACATATACGTAAGTTCGACCAGACACACATTTAACATACATGGCAGAATCATGGCTCTCTAATGAAAATGACATTAACAGGCACTTGGACTTGAACCAGCATATGCAGGCTTAAAAAGAAAAACATCCAAATAATAAAAAAAGATTTTATGACTAACACCTTATTAATCCACCCCCCCTTCACTTGGCACATATTGCCTTTGATTCCTGTATGTCTAATCATTTTCCTCTGATGATGACACCTGGTAGGTTGTCGAACGCTCAGGAAAAAATTTTAAGATACGTGATTCATTTTCTCCCTTTGTGGATTGCTAGCTACAAACATGCAAACCGTATCACAGACCTTTTCTTCCATACATATATAAAAAAGTTGACTGACTCACTCATCAACAAAAATACTATTTCCCGTTTAATTATTTTCAGCTAGTTATATAAATATGCATTTTGAACTTGTAAGTTGACCTGAATAAAATCCTAAAATCAAACTGTGCCATATTTGCTATATAAATTGTAATATTAGATTATGCCCCCCCACGATAGTTTTCTGTAAAGTCAGGTTTTTGCAACTTAAACTCGAGGTGGTGGGTTTGAATCCACAGCCATGTTGATTTGATCCCTCTAAAAGTTCATAAATTAAAAGTCGTCATTCTTCACAACTGCAGACTATTGTAAATTGTACTTGTTTTAGTGTTAGTGATCTGAGATCATGCTTCTGTATTTTTGTAGTCTCCATTCTTCCTGAGGTTGACGATCTGATTCTGGAGGAGATGGAATCTGACCTGGAAAATGAACAACACAAGCTACCAAAATTACAGGAACAAACTGAAAAGCTAAATATCTGCACAGAGCAAGCCATCATAGAAACAACTCTTCAAGAAGAAGAAGTGAAGCTATTGGAAATACAAGAAAAAACTGAGAAAAAGGTAACCATGCCAATGCAATCAGCACCATCTCAGAAGATCCAAGAAGAAAATGATCAGATCCTGATGATAGTACATGAAATGCAAGTGCCCTACATTGAACTGGAAGATGCTGAAACCCAAACAGACACGTGGTATATGACAAATGAGCAGTTCCTGAAGGTGAATGCTGAGAAGTAAGTCTGTTTATGTTGTCTTGCTGTAAATTCTCTGAAATCCAAAGCCTTATCAGCTATCAACAAAAATAATAGAGGCACAAGTGAAATACTGGTTTTGAATTTTGAGGTGGACAGTTAATTTCACACTAGTTTTTCAGTCCGGATAGTCACTGATTATTTTTTAACATAGGTACTAATTTGGTTAGACATTTAGCTTCACGGAGCATTTTTATAATTCTTTCAATACTAAAAAAGACAATGAATTATTGACACACTTCATAAAGAAACATAAAATGAAGGTCCACATGTATTTACAAAAAGATCTGGCTACTTCCTCTCCGGGACTGTTGCTTCATTTAACAACAATTAACAAGAGTTTCAAAACTAAATGTTTGGCTGTAAAACTTTTTTTTATTTCCCTTACTTGGTTCATTATGAAGTGATTTTAGTTTACGTTAACCCGCACACCCACTTGCCTGTCTTAAACCATATACTTTAGGAAAGTCAATTAAATTCAACCTGGGTACATCAAGTCAGCTTATAGGATACATCTGCACTTCCACCGTTCTTGGACTTCACAGCCTATGGGCCCTGGATTGTGTTGCCTTGTACGTTGTGTTTGAATGTTCTCTCTGTGTTTAAATGCATTTTTACATTAGGTCTTGATTTCCTCGATCATTGAATTGTTTTAATTTGAGTTTGTGCATGTCCAGGATGTTCAAAAGATTCTTTACTCGACTTTTTCTTCTTGATCCTGAACTACATAAGCAGTTCCCAAAATGAATGATGAGTATAAACATTAATAGATAAATGAAAGAATGTACTTCTTGTAAAAATATCATTTGTCCATTTAGGTGAAGATGATGTCTTTCTAGGTTTTCTTTTCAAGTATATCCTGCCAGACTCTACATGCAAAACTGATTTTTTTAACATCTATTAAATCAACTATAGTATAGGCACTTTTCTGAAAAATATTCACTTCCTTTCTTCCTTTAAACATCTGGTATGCTCTTTATATTACAGACAGGATCTGAAATCTGCAACTGAAGTCTTAAAATATGATTAGTAAGTGTGACTCTTTTTCATCTCTCACAGTAAATGTTCTTGGACGTTATAACATAGAGTTGTGCTTTAATTAATATCCTCAGTCAAACACTCATATACTCCTTATTTGCAATCTTTCCACAGTAGCAGCCACAATGAAAGTCCTGGTTTAACTGTCATCAAATAAAAAGGACTTATGTGCAAATTTGCTTATTACAAATCTTATGTGCAATAACTAAGGGAAATTATATACACATTTTAGTTATTTTGATCATTTTATATCTCAGCACTTCAAGAGCTGGCTTTAGCTATTCCCTGATCTTGCACTTGGGTATGTGGGTTGAGGAAATAGATAGAGAGATCAAGCTGCTTAACAGAAAACCAGTCACTAATATTTAGTACTGTCATGAATATAAAATTGAATGAAACAAAAAGACAAAATAGGAGCTTAGGGAACTTAAAAATTGCTAACGTTCTGAAAGAAGCTTGAATAAAAAGTAGCTACAACTAAAGCTGATAAGGAGTTGCTTTATTCTGCTGACACTGTTTGGTTGGAGTATCTGCCTAAGGTAACTAGCTCCTAACCAGTTCCCAGCACCACAATGCAGAAATAAAACAAGCAAAATGACAAGAGTCAGAGTAACAAGAGCAAGTTACTGTGCTTCCAGGTCTGCTTTTATAATGGCAAAAACTGATTGCTATGATGTGATATGAGTTAATTAAACACAAGGCAGCTATCTCAAATCTCTGGAAACAATGGAATATCATCAGAATAAAAAAGGTAAAAAAAAAAATATTTACCACTTACGGTTAAACATGGCCAGTAAGTCCCAGGCCTCCTGGCTCATTAAGTGGCTAGTAAACTTGTTTAAGTTTTAGTTGCACAAGTATATGATGTGATTGAAATGGTGTACTGTCTAAATGTTAATAAAATGCTCTGCCATAGTGCATGCAAAGAAAAAAATGCCATTATTGAAGAGATTAAAACTTTTATTTCTTCATTTTGTATCTTTAAAGAATTCAAGGATGTTTACTTCTAAAATATTTTTTCTTTTGTTTTTTTCAAGTTTCCCACCAGCGCCTGATGATGATGATCTAATCTCTTCTGAGTAAGTCTGTTGATATGATGTAAATATTTTCAACCTAAGGAGCACTTCAGGCCTGGTTGAATGACTTTTATGGACATGATTATCTGTACGCCTCTAGATTTCACAAAGTGAATGTATTTCTCAGGAAAACCCTAAACAAAATGGTATCATTAAGATGTAACGTAAATAATAAAAGTTTGTTTTACGACAACAACAAAAACAGTAATAAGCTGCTACCTGACAGTAAAGCCTTGTGTAAGTGTAAAGTCACTTGCAGGGTATTTGAGCATCATTGGAATAAAAAGTACAGAATACAAAGCATTGTCGGAATAAAGTTCAGAAATCCAACTAAGAGTGAGCAGTAAGACAAACAGCTGATGAAAATCTTGTCTAAAATTAGCCAAGAGGGACAAAGCACAAAGTGGATATAAACATTAAAACATTTCAAGGCAAAAACTGAAAATTCAAATCACAAGTGAAATAAAGAAATAGTGGCAAACGATTAAAAAGTTCCGTTCTTCCCTGTGAGAAATGGCACTAAAGCTACAAAGTTTAACCTATTACAATATGGCAAACTTCAGAACATATTATTAGTTTCTTTTTGTGTTTTTAGAAAGGTAACATTTTACTAATGTAATGTTCTGCAAATCCCATGGCTTTTTTCATGTTTGGCATTATTTTGTGGCACAGTTACAATGACACTATGGTGTGTTGCTGGAGGGATGTGGATTCCCAAGTCACATCTGTGACACTTTTAAAGCCGGCATCCAAGACTGTGAATACATGCTAAAAGGTTTTCCGGTTGTTTTCGCTTCATTTTTCCATTTACCTGACTTATTGTAAGACTTCTTAGGGTCGTTTTTTGGCTAAAGGTTTAGTTTGGAGAACTTTCTTTGGTTTAGGCATCTCCTCATTCTTTTCTCCTTTGTCCTTGTGACATGCTGGTTTCCTTATTGCTGGAAGAACATAATCATTGGACAGTGATGTAGAAGGAATTGACATTGTTTAGCAAAAACAGGCAGAAGCCAGAATGAATGGCATTAGAACAATTTAGATAAGAACAGGCCTTTCAGCCCAAAAAAGCTCATCAATCCCTCGTCATCTAATTTCTGCAAAATGACAAGTCCCCAAAGATTTACCTTCTGACGCACTACTTGGTCACTTATTCCATGTGTCTATGGTTTTTCTCTGTGAAGAAAAAACTTTCTAATGTTGGTGTGAAATCTGTACAGTATTTACATCTGTGTGTCATGTTATGATTAAAGAACTTGTATTAAAATAAGCCTTCATAATTTTAAAAACTTCAATAATAATAATAATACTTATAATAATATGTTTTATTTATATGTAACCCCTTAATTTTTATTTCCTTAAACTGAAAAGCTTCAGCTCTTTCAGTGTTTTCTCCATGCTTCCCATGGTCCTGAAATCAGCCTAAGCATTCTTCTCAGGACTTTTTAGCACGTTGTTCGAACTGTGACATTGCGCTGAATGACTATGCACACATCTAACTCAAACAGTAATTAAAACAATACTACACGCTGAAACCAATCCAGACCTGTTGTAACTGGTCTACAAACATATTGCGCTCCCCTCCACAATAATCTGATCTCTCACTCTCTTGCTAAATCACAATTCTGGGAACATTTTGACTGCCCCTCATATGCAAACTAAACCTGTGTATTGGACAGCATAATAATAATAGCACATCTCAGAGGCACTATACAACTTAACATCCTACTTGCATTTTGAATGGCGGTCAAAGTCAGGGTAAGAGCACCATTATGAAGCCACAAATGGTAAAAACTTGCCTAATTTTGAGTCACATTTAAAAATTGGTTATGGCCACTTGCAATCAGGACCTCTTAAGAATGTGGTCCTTTATTAGCAACATTTATCATAAAACATATAACTTCCTGTTTGCACACAATCACAATTGTAACTGCAAAGTGGAATTGTACAAATGTAGCTTTATGGGCACATTTATCATTAAAAATTTACACTCCCAGGTAGTAAGTAGTTAGTTTCCATTATGTGAATGACAATTAATTACTGACTATTTTTATCTAAATGGATACTAGATAAAAATGATGGGTTGTTTGCAGGTGTACCTACTTAAAGATGACTTACAATAGGAAAATGCTCATAACTGAAGTTATGAGATTTAAAACCTGATTTGCATAATTACATTTTCATTGAGTCTGCACTAATGATAACACTCTAAACATATTGACTTAACAGGTTTGAAATGTCCTGTGATCAATATGAGGATGAAGAATCAGAAGAGCAAACACAGTATAGACCGTAAGAGTATTCTTTATATTCTTTATTACATATTTATTTACTAGAAAGAGCTATTTGTGTACATTTTAATTAAAAACAAAGTTAACACTGAGGTTTGAAGCAGTTTCTATGCAAATGTTTTCCGAGCATTTTCATTTCATTAACTTTGAACACTTTAATTGCTTTCTGGTGGTTAGTACTTCTGCCTTACAGCTCCAGCATCTTGGTTTCAAATAGCAGGTTAGATAAAGCCAGTGTGGAGTTTCCATATTCTCCCCAATCTGTGTGGGTTTACCTTAAGTTATTCATCTTAGGTTACCTGATGACTTTAAACTGGTGTTGGATGGGTGGTAGTGGGTGTCTGCACTGTAATGGACTAGCACTCCATCAAGGACACTTAAGAGAGTCTTTACAATCCTGAACTCAATAAAAGGGACAGAAAAAATGTTGTATGGATGGTGGATTTGTGCTTGTGTGAACTCTTTGAATGCCTGTCTAAGTTTTCATTATGTTGGTCTTAGATTTACCTTTATCAAGATATTATGTCTGTTTACTAATTAATTATTTTTTGCAGTCTCAGTGGTATGGTGCAATTAAAGAAAGGTATCAAATTGTTTAAATTTTTTGCAGCAGAAAGCTCTTTGTGATTGCTTTTGGAATTCTAGGTACAGTGGAAGCAAATCATATGGCACGCAACAAGCAAAAATCTGTCAAGGCATTTTTGAGGTTTTAGAGTATTTAGTTTTTCTATTGTGGTGTTTACCCATAAATATTGATTTATCAAAGCGTTCTTTCTTAGTGAGCATCTACTGCCTTAGATGTACCATTCTGACAAATTTCAACTTTTTAGCTAAATGGTAAATTCTGTTTTTGTTGATGAGTGAGTAAGTGTGTCAGTCAACTTTTCATTATATATATCTAAAGGGTGTCTCAAAAATTGTATACACTTTGAATGATTTTAAATAAAATATTTATTAGGATACAATGTAAGTGAGTGGACACTAGGTGGCACTGTTTCCCCTCTTTTACCCAATAGACAGATGCTCTGGACACAGGTTAAAACACCAAGAAGTTATTTTGTTTTTTTTCTTCCTTCTTTCCAGTGCTCCAACGCACCTCCACCACAATAAACACAATAATCAAACAGTAAGCACAATAATCTCTCCTCCACCTCCCAGCAAGCGTGCTGGGTCTCCAACAGTCCTTTATATAGTCCTTAACC